>NW_028322502.1:0-43679 GCF_041381405.1 Jatropha curcas | reverse complement strand
GACTGGGCCCTAGTCAAAGCATGCAAACGGAAAGGTAGAAAAGGAACACCGTTTCGGGAGTCAAACACAGGCCTCATAAGTGGGGCCCACCTAAACTGCCAGCTCGGATCCAGTCAACAACTTCCATCCTCATGTTCGATTGTTACTTTAGTCCACCCCCGCATGATTACTCACAGTCCCAAAATTTATAATAATTACTATGTATTAATAATTTTTCTTATATTTACCAATAGTGGACAATTAATTAAAAGCCTACTTTCTTGCTTGTAATTGCAATTATTTCCTACAAGCTTTAATACTTTACGCAAGACTTGCATTTGCATTCTAATTTTTAGGATTTTTTAGGATTTTTTAGCTTTAATACCAATAGTAATATCTTTTAGGATTTTTTAGCTTTTATATGCAAATTTTAAACAATTATTCTGATTTTTTAAACAATAATTTCTATATCCTTTCAAGAAAATAATTTTTATATTTTTTTACTTTCTAATAAATATTTCATTGATCTAATTTTATGATTTTAGCTTTCAATATAATGATTTTACAGATTAAAATATTTATTAAAGATAATTTTAAAAATTGAGTGTTCGATCGATCAAAATAAAAAATTGAATGTAACACAAACAAATAGTAAAAAAATGTAAATTTATATATTTCTCCAAATTTATTTATACCTTTAATAAATAAATTGCAAAAAAATAAATGCAACATTACTTACTTAAGTTAAAAAATATTTTATAAGAATTTTAATAAATAAAAATAAAATTATTAATTAAATTTTTAAACTAATAATTTTATTAAATTATTAATTAAATATATATATTAAAATATTAAAATAAAGCACAATGGGATGAGTTGAAGTATTAATATTATTAGAATCGCTTTAATTTGATTTATAATTATGAATAGTTAGAAATAAATTTTAAATGAATTTAAAATAAATATAAAAATTAAAATCATTAATTCACGGTTAAGTTGGAATAAAATCTAACTAAAAAAAAAAAATTGGGAGAAATATCATTTTAGTAAGTACTCGACAAATAAACAAAAAATGTAAAAATAAATTCTCAATACAAATACAATATGTCAAAGCTCAAAAGTTATAAATTGAATTTGTTGTATGAAGTGCAGTTATAATTCCCTTGGGCCCATTCCAAAGATTTAATTATTCGGTCTGACCAGGAAAGAAATTAGGCTAGAGATTGTTGGTGATGGTGTTAAAGGTTGAACTTTACTTATTAAAGGCTTTTTACAATTTTACAAATAAAAAAAAATTTTGTTTTAAAAAAAATGAGAGTGTTAATCAGTTATGACGTGGGTTGTACGTTGACTATGCTCATTATATGCTTATTTTTATATTCGTTTTTTATTTTTTATTTATATAATATTAAAATATAAATTATTATTTAGATGGAGTCGTTAAAATATATTAAACTTCATAGATACATTAATTTGTTTTTTCGGTTATATATTAACGTGTTAATTCATATAGTTTTTATTATACGTTAGTTATTTTCATTTTCTTTTTAAAAGAAAAATCAAATTGATTTATAAAAATCATCATATAACTTCTATTATAAGTTTTATAATTACTTTGCATGTTTTATTAATAACTTTTCATTATAATCTTTTGTAGCAAAGAAATATACTTTAAGAATAGAATAAGAAATCAATTTAATAAATTAAATTAAATATTTATAAATAATAATAAATTTTTATTTTTATTTTTATTTTTTTAGCCGATTAAAATCATGAAAGCATTTTAAAAATTATTAATAAAATTATATTCTTTAATAGAAATAGGATTTGAATTATATAAGATATCAATATAATTAATAAAATTTGAGATGTTTAAAAATAATAATTCTTTGTCTTAATTTTTGGCCAATCAAATTAGAGTATAATCTGTAATTAAAGAAATTTAATTATATTCTTTTTAAATCAAAATTTGAATCATCTTGATATATTTTTTTCAAATAAATTCAAAAAAAATGTAAAAATTTTCAAATGCCTCATATTTACATATATTATTTAAAATAATAATATTGAAGCTAAATTATAAACTATAATAACAAATAATAATAAATTATTAAATTATTATTGAATACTATAAAAAATATTTTTTTTAATGTTTTGATAAATCAAAACGTTAAAAAATAATTAAAAAATTGTCTTCCAACGCGACTTTCAACTAAATGAAAAAATCAAAGAAAATAATTACATCTCTTTAAAAACTTCCCAATGTAATTTAACTCTAATTAAATTTAATAATCATAGGTTAATAAATAGATTATGCTAAATATCTTTAACATGACCTTTTTAATATATTCATTAATTATTTTTATTCTATCTAAATAATTACTCAATTAGGTTTAGATTACAATTGTCATGCAATGTATAAGAAATTACACATTCTTTTATTTATTAATACTAGTTCTTTTTATAACATACGATGCACATTGACTATACTCATTATATACATATTTTTTACACTCGTTTAGCTTTTTTATTTATATAATTAAAGTATAAATTCTTATTTAAATTACAATAAATATAATGGTATTTTTATATATAGTAAAATATTCTTTTTAATTATATATCTTGCAATGTAATATCTCATTGAAAAATTTAATATATTTATTTCTCCATTTAAAATAGCAATTTAAATATGAAATATATCATTTATACTCTCTTTAACGCGTTGATTCATATAGTTTTTATTATATGCTAATTATTTTTTTTGCCAACCAAATTAGAGTGCAATTAGTAATTAAAGAAATTTAACTATACTCTTTTTAAATCAAAATTTTATTTATTTATATATGTTTATTTAAAATAAATTCAAAATAAAATAAAAAATTTGAAATGCCTCATTGTCACGACCCATTTCCATGGACCGGACCGGCCCTAGGACCTGGGTGGGCTTAAGGCCCCCGAAGCCCGTAGTAAGCCTAACTTATTTAAATCTCACCTTCTATTCATAATTATAGATTCAGGCCCATTAACTCAAAATGCAGTTCATATATTTAATATGGACTTTTACTATTTATTTACAACCCAACTGGAATACAATTGCGGAACTCTACCTTTATATTTACATCGTTATTTCTATCATTAAAAGTCTTCTACAATAAGTGTCTCAACTCCACAAGGCTTTTATTTCTTTCTATTACCTGAAAAAAAAATAGTAGGCAGGGGTGAGCGCCAAACTCAATGAGTAGGGTTAGATAACCCTCTCACCCCACACAATCACACAGAAGCTAAATATTTTTATCTAGTTACCGTTTAATTATATGATCATGCAGTTTGTCACACAAATGGCAATACAGCAGCAATCACAAGTATCATCACCTTCATATAATCACATCACGTGGAAATTAGTCAGTGGCACCACCTGAAACCCCAACGAGCCGTCCTCACACATGGCTCGCCCTCTCATACATGTGCACCGGGGAGCCGATCCCCCATACGGCCAACTGGTCTAATCCTCACTGACCAGTCCTCTCATTGTTTTTCTATTCTCTCTTTTCTTTTCCATACCCACAGGAGGCAACCCGGTGGTCTCCATCCAATCTAGATCATCAAGTGCTCACAACAGGAGGCCACCCTGCGGGCTACAATCAAATCTAGATTATCAGGTGCGCAACAACAAGAAGCCATCCTGTGGTTTTCCATACAATCCATATCATCAGGTGCACACGGGGGCGCCGATCTCCCATTTTCCCGGCCGACGGTCAATATCATATCATATTCAGGATCCATATCACAGACCGTCCTCACAAACCCATGGTGGTCCACTTCATCCCAATTCCACACAAACAAGGCACAGTATATTCATAGCACAAGTAATCAAACAATTTTTACTATCAACAAATAGTGCATCATAATATGGCACTTCAATAAAATAATGCATGATAACATTTAGCCGTGAATGCATGCATGCAGGCGGATGAAGCGAATTATCTAACACTACTCACATTTCTTTATTGTCCTTTAAAAGGACTGTCTTTATCACTCCATGCTTCCAGCTTTCGTCCTCGCATTTCGAAATTTTATAAACCTCTATAATAAACAATAGAATTCTAAGTAAGAATTTTAAATTTGAAGATTCTATTTTATATTCGTTTACTAGTTTTGGCAGTCATTTAATTCATTTATTAATTTAAACTATATATATATATTTATAGATACAGATATTGGGTTTCCTTATTTATTTATCACTCTAATAATCTTATTCTATATTTTTAATTTCTATAAATAATTTAATCTCTATTAAGTAATTTAATTTCTATAATTAATTTATTTTCTACCGAAATTTCGGCAGCATCTCCCCTAAAATTTAGACTATCTACCTGCTAAAATATCAACAATTTCACAATTATTCAATCCATACGGCCCATCCATCGGGCAATTAATCAAACAACATTTTCCCATCCTCCTTTAATCTCAACATCACCACACAATCCAAATTATACATTACAATAACATTATATTTAAACTACCTTAATTAAATCAACACTAAAATTATAACACTGTTAACTACTCACAATTATCAAATTAAATTAACCAAATTAATTAACTACAAATAATAAAATTAATTTAATTAACTAGCGTTACTAACATGAACTTAACTAAACTAATTGACTACAAGTAATAAAATTAATTTCATTAACTAATATTACTAAATTAATTAACTTCAAATAATAAAATTAATTTAATTAACTAATTTTACTAACATTAACTAAGTCAACTAAAATTATTAAAAGTAAACTAACTAAATTTAAGTAACTATCATTAATAAAATTAAATTCATTAACTAAAATATATTTAAATTAATTTATACCCCAATATAATTTTTTTTGTTGAATTTCTGCTAGATCGGAAATTGCCACGTGTGCCGGATCGGAGAGCAGTGGCTGTCGGTGGTCGGAGGCACGCTGGAGCGGCGGCAGAGGCGCAATCCGGTGGTCAGAGGCTTGCTGGAGCTGCTGCAGTCGCTGGCAGTGACGCAGACCCAGTTGCAGGGAAGAAGAAAAGGGAAAGAAAGAAAGAAAAAGGAAAGAAAGAAAGAAGAAGAAAAAAGAAGAAGAAAAAGAAGAAGAGAGGGAGGTGTGGTGGTGCGGTGGTGGGCTGGAGGTGGCATAGAAATGGTGAGAGTGAAGGAGATAGGCGTTGAAGATAAAGGGAAAAGGATGTTTCTAGATGGTTTGGGTCGAACCGGTTCGATTCGGTTCGATTCGGCCCAAATCTTCGATTTTCAACCGGTTTCGGCTTTTTCAATCGGTTTTCGATTCGATTTCTCATAGTATTCGCACTAAAATATTAATAGCAATTTCCAGGCTGTCGGTTCGTTAAATTAAATTGGAAAATGTTTTGAAAATAAAAATTCGGGGTATTTCAATCTCCCCCCCTTAAGACAATTCGTCCTCGAATTGAATCTAGTGGGAAAGAATATGAAAGGACGCACGGGAAAGTTTAAAGTTACAAGAAATGGCTTCCAATACCAAGGAGACAGCTCAAAAGCGAAAATACAGATCGAAGAAAGGCAGCGAGTGGGGTATTCTGATTGTACTTCTACCGCCAATTATTATATTTAGAATAAAATTTCATTCAATTTATATAGTACCACCTAGTTGAAGCTTATAAGAAACTTTATTTCCGAAATCTCCAATACTATCATCGAACAGTTACTGAAATCTTTAGAAAATCGGTCTTTAATTCAATATCTTTTAATTAACTGAGTTGTGCAATAAATGCGTAATAGTAATAATATTTACAAAAGCAAAACAATGTAAAATTCAATTTATGTATAATAAGAATTGATTCATTTAATTTATATATGTTACGACTAAATCGTTTACTAATCAAGGTTGCAAAACTGTTATTTTAATCCAAAATTTTCAAAAAAATTCTCTTGTAATTTTCGTTGTCTATAATATCGCAGGGTTATTCGAACTCACTCTATCGGTTCTTTTTATACAAGTTGTATTCTTATAATATTTTTATGGTACACTAGCGCAATTATTTAAATAGCTCATTTACTAAGGACATCCCTGCACTATTAGTTTTCTTACTCTATATGGATTCCCACATTTTCTATTTAATCGCCTTACTTACATCTACCACTTATTCCTTAAATTATCTTAACATGTATCATTAAAAGTTGCCTTCTATACTACATCTTTTGCTTTTCAATCCTCTATTTCACGTATGTTGCTTACTAATTCTTCCCAAGAATATTGAAGCATACTTTTTAATTATTCCATCTACTATTAATCATTAATAGTAATTTATCTCATTAACAATATTTCATCCTAACATTTATTACTTACCCCAACTATTTACATTTTACCTAATACCTATCAATATATAAAAGTCTTAAATGAAATTTCTTATGTTCCAACTTTATGTTACCTTACCATCCAAATGGTACATCAAATAAATAGGCGTCAAATTCTATGTCAACTAAATAATTTATTCATTTCTATATGAGACTTCAGTTCATGCCTTAATTATGAATTAATAACAAATCTCTAATTAGTATCTATAATACATAAACAAATTATTTCGCTTTTCATCAAAGTTTTAAAATATAATATCAACTTATCTATCTCACCTGTCTTTAGTTCGTTAATCTCTCTTATTTAAGTCTAGCAAGGTATCTATAACTTCCTTTAATTTATTCCTTTAACCTTATCAACTCTAGTTTCTCAGGTTAGCACAAGGCCACATGATGTGATTGTCTAGATTTGACTTAGTTCAGGTCTTTCCTCCTTCCGCTGACATGTCAAAATTCTTATCAATCACCTCACGGTTCATTTCACTAGTTTCTTTTCATTAGATTTATTCTTCTCTTTATCAAATTCATGCGATTACACATTATGACATCATTAAAACCAATTCCAACCAAAGATCATATCTTAATCCAGTAGCCCCCTCAAATCACAATTATATTCCAATCCCACAATCGAATCTAATTATATTTATATTATTCAATGCAAAACAATCATCACCATAGCCACATAGGTTCAGTTTTCCTTGGAAATTTCTTCATGAAATTTTCCTTTCATCAGTTATACATAATCACAATACCAATTAGTCATACCAGATACAAGGAATTCATTAGTTCCAATTTTTCAATTCAAGTCACAAGTTAAGTCTTACCTTATTATTAACTCCAAAGGATTTCTTAAAATTTAAATAATTCTCTTTTGATCAAGTAAACTATCCGAAGGTTCAGATTTAAATAGTAATTTTCCTCTAGTTCTGATTTGTCACAATTCCTTGTAGTCTAAAAGGCATAGTATTAAAATTTCAATTCTTAATATACCTCTTTCAAAGTTTCACTAATTTGTATCTCTTATACCAAGTTAATTTCTACCTTAATAAATTCATTTCTTTTATTGATGTCATATCTCTTTTTCTTAAGAAAGAATTTATTTCAGTGGGTTCATTTATAATAATGGTCTACAACACTAGTTATCTCATATCAAACCTTTCATCAAATGTGTCTACTAAGGATTTTTGAGCAATTTAAGTCTTTATTTACTAATATTCACTGATATAAATTGGTAGATTAATCGTTTATTCAAAAATTCGACGAATGAGTTAACAACTACAGCCTAGGTGGACCATCCTATGGGTAACTGACTATTTAAAAACTTTTAAAATAATTTTCCTTTTCCACTTTTAAAAACATCGGCATGTCACTCACACAAAACCTTGAAATTCTTTTAATAGAAATTTGCATTTACTTTTATTTTAAACCAATCTCAATCGTGGTATAAAAATATTTTCATGAAGTTTGAAAATCAATACTCATTGTATTTTCTACAACCTTTTGGTATTTAACAAAAATGAATTGTCTATCTCCACGAGGACAATCCTGAAATCATCTAGTTCCAGTCTAATGTTACATATTTCATCCCTAAATGATCCTTTTAAACCAAGAATATTCTAATCTCCATCATTACTATTCCTTTCACTATTACTAGCCTCTCAAGTAGATTGGTCCACACCTTAAATTTTCCCAAAAGTTATTTTCAGTAGTGATTTATATTTATATTATTATTTTATCTTTATTTATTTAGTTATTTATTTTATCATCATCATTATATTTTTTTTTATTTTTTTTTTTTATATGTATATTTCTTACATCTGAATTTTTCTTCTTTCCCAATTTGTTTCTAATTATTTATTCTAGTATTCCACAGTAGATAAATTAATTGACCATATTATCATCATCGGCTTTTCTACGATTTAACATCCCCTAGTCTTATCCAAATTCTTTAGCCTTTTGATTCATTTTAATCTTTCTTTTATCCTTCATATCTCCTTAGTGTACCCAACCTCATTTAAGTCTTATCCGTAAAAGAGTTTTAAGGATGGGTACATGAATCTAAGGCGTAAAACCATTATTTTACACAAAATTTAATTCCATCCTAAGGTCATTGCTTCTCAGATTTCTTTATTCTAATTTTTCAATCTCTATTTCATTATTATGAGTTATCTTTGACCTTTATTCTCTTCCAAATTTATTAACTTTTATTTTATTTTATTTAGCACCTCGATCTAATTTCCTTAATTTATTAAGCTTTCCTACAGCATCCACGTTCCTTTCCCCATTCATTCCCCATTTGTGATTTAAAGTTATTCACCATCTTCTACATTCATTTTATTATAATAGATTTATGAACTTAGTCTAGCCCTTTAAGTATCCTACATGTGCTAGGATCTTAATTATATAATGTCTAATAAATTTATTACAAACTAAACTTTCACCTTACTAATTTTTTTAGATTATACCAACTATCCCTTAGTTACACATTAGTTCCATAAGTCTATTATCGATTCAATCTAATTGCTCATTTTATTATAATAGATTCATAATTATTTCATGGCTTGTAATTATTTCTATTAACTATTAGTCAATCTTTTCCATATTAATCAAATTTTAACTTCACAACTTTTGCCCAATTATTCACTAACGACTTTAATTCTATATTAAAACACCCAAAATTTTACCCTTCATACTAATTGTTCAGAGGAAGTTTTACCTGCTTCTTTATCATGTTTACATTATTTTATATTGCTATAATTAATTTAACCTATTCAGTTAACATTATGTTCTTCACATTCAAGCACATAATTCATTTAACATTTTCTTTTATATTCTTAAGTTTCACCTTGAATAATTGAGGATTTCTTGTCTATTATGATTATTTGTCTTAGATCCTCCTTTTCTAACCCTTGATTTAATTTAAATTACCATTTTCACTTTTTAATCCCTAACAGTAACATTTCTAGAATTTAATCTATATCTTAATTGACATTTTCAGTCAGATTCATATTCTATACTATTTATTATTAACTTATCAGTATTAATTTCTATAGGCCTAATTTAGTCCTCGGGATAGACAATATGATAAAAATTTAATCAAACATGCAATCATTGTAAATAATTAAAATTCTAAAATCAGATAAATTTTTGACATGCCGACAAAATAAGAAAACCAAACAATTAATTGCAACTTCAAAACATTTCCAGTAAGCAAATAATAAAACATGTTTCTCAAATCGTAGTTCAAATAAATTTACTTTCTTATTATCTTTAAAACTCCGACTTCTTTTCTAAATAATTTCAAATAATTTTCGAAGCAGTGTCTCCTGTCGAATCATGGTGTACTGGGTGATCAGACCATTACACCAATTTCCAACTGATCCTCTGCTTCAAAATAGATGGAGGGGATTTAGCAAAACTCGAAGTATTTATTTTAGAAACGTCAGTTACCCGGACTCTTTTTATAATTCCCTATTATTTCTGTACTTTTAATTCTCGTCCTAAGTTTCATACAGATTTCCTTCCATCCTCGTGCACGATGCGTCCACCGGCACTAAAATGGAATTCAATCCCGACTACAGCTCCTTTGTTGGTTACGGCCGATCCCAACATAGGAGTTCTCTATTTAATTTCCTATGTTCCGCAATTCAATCTCGGGCTCTGATACCACCTTTGTCACGACCCATTTCCATGGACCGGACCGGCCCTAGGACCTGGGTGGGCTTAAGGCCCCCGAAGCCCGTAGTAAGCCTAACTTATTTAAATCTCACCTTCTATTCATAATTATAGATTCAGGCCCATTAACTCAAAATGCAGTTCATATATTTAATATGGACTTTTACTATTTATTTACAACCCAACTGGAATACAATTGCGGAACTCTACCTTTATATTTACATCGTTATTTCTATCATTAAAAGTCTTCTACAATAAGTGTCTCAACTCCACAAGGCTTTTATTTCTTTCTATTACCTGAAAAAAAAATAGTAGGCAGGGGTGAGCGCCAAACTCAATGAGTAGGGTTAGATAACCCTCTCACCCCACACAATCACACAGAAGCTAAATATTTTTATCTAGTTACCGTTTAATTATATGATCATGCAGTTTGTCACACAAATGGCAATACAGCAGCAATCACAAGTATCATCACCTTCATATAATCACATCACGTGGAAATTAGTCAGTGGCACCACCTGAAACCCCAACGAGCCGTCCTCACACATGGCTCGCCCTCTCATACATGTGCACCGGGGAGCCGATCCCCCATACGGCCAACTGGTCTAATCCTCACTGACCAGTCCTCTCATTGTTTTTCTATTCTCTCTTTTCTTTTCCATACCCACAGGAGGCAACCCGGTGGTCTCCATCCAATCTAGATCATCAAGTGCTCACAACAGGAGGCCACCCTGCGGGCTACAATCAAATCTAGATTATCAGGTGCGCAACAACAAGAAGCCATCCTGTGGTTTTCCATACAATCCATATCATCAGGTGCACACGGGGGCGCCGATCTCCCATTTTCCCGGCCGACGGTCAATATCATATCATATTCAGGATCCATATCACAGACCGTCCTCACAAACCCATGGTGGTCCACTTCATCCCAATTCCACACAAACAAGGCACAGTATATTCATAGCACAAGTAATCAAACAATTTTTACTATCAACAAATAGTGCATCATAATATGGCACTTCAATAAAATAATGCATGATAACATTTAGCCGTGAATGCATGCATGCAGGCGGATGAAGCGAATTATCTAACACTACTCACATTTCTTTATTGTCCTTTAAAAGGACTGTCTTTATCACTCCATGCTTCCAGCTTTCGTCCTCGCATTTCGAAATTTTATAAACCTCTATAATAAACAATAGAATTCTAAGTAAGAATTTTAAATTTGAAGATTCTATTTTATATTCGTTTACTAGTTTTGGCAGTCATTTAATTCATTTATTAATTTAAACTATATATATATATTTATAGATACAGATATTGGGTTTCCTTATTTATTTATCACTCTAATAATCTTATTCTATATTTTTAATTTCTATAAATAATTTAATCTCTATTAAGTAATTTAATTTCTATAATTAATTTATTTTCTACCGAAATTTCGGCAGCATCTCCCCTAAAATTTAGACTATCTACCTGCTAAAATATCAACAATTTCACAATTATTCAATCCATACGGCCCATCCATCGGGCAATTAATCAAACAACATTTTCCCATCCTCCTTTAATCTCAACATCACCACACAATCCAAATTATACATTACAATAACATTATATTTAAACTACCTTAATTAAATCAACACTAAAATTATAACACTGTTAACTACTCACAATTATCAAATTAAATTAACCAAATTAATTAACTACAAATAATAAAATTAATTTAATTAACTAGCGTTACTAACATGAACTTAACTAAACTAATTGACTACAAGTAATAAAATTAATTTCATTAACTAATATTACTAAATTAATTAACTTCAAATAATAAAATTAATTTAATTAACTAATTTTACTAACATTAACTAAGTCAACTAAAATTATTAAAAGTAAACTAACTAAATTTAAGTAACTATCATTAATAAAATTAAATTCATTAACTAAAATATATTTAAATTAATTTATACCCCAATATAATTTTTTTTGTTGAATTTCTGCTAGATCGGAAATTGCCACGTGTGCCGGATCGGAGAGCAGTGGCTGTCGGTGGTCGGAGGCACGCTGGAGCGGCGGCAGAGGCGCAATCCGGTGGTCAGAGGCTTGCTGGAGCTGCTGCAGTCGCTGGCAGTGACGCAGACCCAGTTGCAGGGAAGAAGAAAAGGGAAAGAAAGAAAGAAAAAGGAAAGAAAGAAAGAAGAAGAAAAAAGAAGAAGAAAAAGAAGAAGAGAGGGAGGTGTGGTGGTGCGGTGGTGGGCTGGAGGTGGCATAGAAATGGTGAGAGTGAAGGAGATAGGCGTTGAAGATAAAGGGAAAAGGATGTTTCTAGATGGTTTGGGTCGAACCGGTTCGATTCGGTTCGATTCGGCCCAAATCTTCGATTTTCAACCGGTTTCGGCTTTTTCAATCGGTTTTCGATTCGATTTCTCATAGTATTCGCACTAAAATATTAATAGCAATTTCCAGGCTGTCGGTTCGTTAAATTAAATTGGAAAATGTTTTGAAAATAAAAATTCGGGGTATTTCACTCATATTTCACATATTCATTTAAAATAATAATGTTGAAGATAGATTACAATAATATTAAATAAAAATAAAATAAATTAATAATAATAATAAATAATTAAAATTATGATTAATATTTATATAATAATATAATAAAATAAAATATATTAAACGTAATAAGATAATAATAGTCAAATTTTAAAATTTCAAATGCTTAATTATCTATATGTATTTATCTAATAAAAAACATCAAATCAAATTATAGAGATATTATATATAATTTTATGTCAAAATTTTTTAATTGGCTATAATTAAAATTATTTTAAAATATCTTAAATTTTATAAGGACAATATAAAAAATCTCATTATTTATTCTCATTTTCACTTTTATATGTAGTATGGATATAGATAAGTTGTAACTGCTAATGATATTATCATTGCACAAGAGAAAAGAAATTACCATCTATTTTTTTGAATCATCTAAGTGAGAATTTTTTTTTATTAATATTTGTGCGAAGATCTCTTGCTTAAAAAAATAAAAAATAAAATTTTAATTCGAATATCCCGATTTTTCAACAATGCTACGATAACTGTATTCGAGTTCTTAGATACTGCCACTAGTTAATAAATAAATAGTTGATGTACATAATCCGAATTCCAAAATCCAAACCCGTTTTCTGAAAAACAAGTCTTCTCGTCCTGTCACTACCGACGGCCAAAATTGTTTGCCGACAACGTTACCAAAGCGGATAATTTGACCGTCTCCTTCACAGATTCTTCTTATCTATAATTAATCATTCACTGCTCCCATCGGTCAGCAGATGTAAATCTCACCACTATTCAATTTCAAATTCCTGCCATTTTTTTCCTATACTTTAAGCTTCGTTTTCGTTTGTTTTTGGTCTGTTGAAGTTTTGAATCCGTTTTCTCCGTGGTGTGATCGTATCGCTAGTTATTACCACCGCCCCGCAATAGTAAGCTTCTCAATATTTTCTTCTCTTTCTCTGGTCATGTTGTTGTGTTATTGTGTGGCATTAAGATTAATTGAATTTTTGTAGTTTGGGCCTGTTGATCTTGTGTTGCTTTAATAATGGGGATTGGTTGGGTAACTTGAAATTGACAGGGAAATCGTAATCCTTAATTCCTTACCCACTTCCTGTTCTCTCAAAGTCAAAATTGGACCTGAAAGGGATTGCAAGGATGAAGTTTGGAATTCTTCTCGATGACACATAGGTTAAAATTTTGGATTTATGCTAGTCTGGCTGATGATGAATGAGAGGAAGAGAAAATTAAAATGAAAAAAATAAAACAAAATAAAATGTTTCAACTTTAGTTTGTTTAGTTGAACAAATATCCAACCAAACTTGCTGTACACTTAACTTTTGCAATTATAGGAAATTTGAGACTGGACATTCTCATATACTCATGTTTCTTCTTGTTAGCTACTGTTGTCTTTTGGTCGATTTGAGACTGCTATCGTTGGGGTCATTGAAATAATTGCTTATTATTGCAGTGGAGTTGGGGGTTATTGGTGATGTGGATGGTATAAGGAGCTGTTAAGCACAGCCTTGTATAAACTATTTAGTTACAAGGTGTATATATATGGTGGAGGTGGTATTTTATATTCTTTATCAGGGTAGTCAAGCTACTTTGCTATCATATAGCATTAGTCTTAATTCTATCAGATATTACTTTATATGTTTCTCACTTTAATATAAATCTACAAAATAAAATAACAAATATGAAATCTCATATATATATATATATATATATATATTTCAATAGAACTAATTAATTGATTTAAATTTTCAATTTTTTGATATTGTTTTCAGTAGTTTGGCTAAATTAATTATTGTTAACCATTCAAGATTTGTTTTTTGAGATATGAAGGAAATTTTCTTCTATGTAAGTGTCCACTGATCAGTTTTTGGCCACAATTATCTCAATTCAGAGCCAGGAACCATACGAGACTAGAGAAAGATGACAACCATTCGCCGATTCTGCTGCAAAGATCTTCTCCGGTTTTCCTCTGTAAATCTCGACCATCTCACTGAAACTGTAAGCTGAATTTCTAAAATTTTTCAATTAATTATATTGCTAATGAAATGATATTAATAGTCTTCAAGAAAATCGATTGTGTAGTTCAACATGTCATTCTATATGACTTATTTGGCAAGATGGCCGGACTATTTTCATGTTGCTGAAGGCCCTAGTAGTAAAATCATGGGTTACAGTAAGCTCTTCCTCTTTCTTCCCTTTTTAATTCATTATTTTGTGTGTAATTTTTACCTTTTTTTTGGTGACAAAGAAAGAGAAAGCCTAAAAGAGGGCAATCTTTGTGGATGGTTGTAGTTATGGGTAAAGTAGAAGGACAAGGCGAGTCCTGGCATGGACATGTCACGGCAGTTACAGTGGCTACTGAATACCGCAGGCAACAATTAGCTAAAAAACTCATGAACCTCCTCGAAGACATTAGTGATAAAATGTAAGATTTTCACATGATGAAGGAACTTTTGCTATTTTCTTCTGATAATTATATTATTTTTACTGGAAATTGTAATCAACGATTGCTAATACTCATATCTAGAATCTTTGAGTCCTTGGCCTTGTTTTAATGTCTTTTGCTTGAATGAATGAAATCGATGTTAAGATAGGACTTTTGGATTCTTTTGCTTGAATGAATGAAATTCATGTTAAGATAGGACTTTTGGATTTTTCCATTAGCACAGCAGCATCATTAAATCATATGGTGGTTGTATGTTAAATATTATATTGGTTTCTTTTTATATGAAACTCATTATGAAGAGAGAACATTCTTTTGGGGCTTTGTTTGCAACATTATGCAGCTCTACTTTTATTTATTGATATGCATGTCTACGTCCAGCTGAGTTGGCATTTTGGCTTAAGTTGGGCTCTCGGAAGGGTTGAGACTTAGATGACATTGAGCTATAGAGTATCATCTTATTTCCAAATTTATTTAGTTTTGGAAGTTCCTAGAATCTATTTCTGGACACACTTTAGAAAACTGTGGGAAGTTTGGTCTTGCACTATTTCCTGCTCTGTAGGTTCAACCTCTTAGTTCTTAGGAAGACAAGTGCAGTCTTATGAGGTCCTTTGAATTGTGAATTTTCTCAGGAAGTGCCAGTCTTCTATTTGTGCTGCATTGTTTATGTCTCCTTGCTAACGATATTGCTTTCTATTCATATTAACATATTGATATAGAACTATGGGCCAGTGTGGCTAGAAAACCATTTTGGATGTTTTGTTCAGCTGTTGTTATTGTCTAGTTGTTGGATTTCGGTAAATATTCTATCTTTTAGATAGAATTACTCGGACGGGCTTAAGGCTTTTGTTTGATTACCTCTTCTGTCTTTTACTTTTTTAACTCATCGTCTGGATTAGTATAGGCGCAAGAATCTTTCTAACGACAACCTTTTTTTTTTTTTTTTTTTCAGTGATAAGGCATACTTCGTGGATCTGTTTGTTAGAGCGTCAAATACACCAGCCATAAAGATGTACGAGAAGGTAATGTGTCTTGAGTGATGGTAAATTTGCAATTTTGTTGCTACTTGATCATACTTCTCTAATTTGTAAAATAGGGGCTTCAAATCTTCTTGTGAGTTTTATTTTTGATATTCTTTTTCTTTTAATTAATGCCATTTGACCTCAATTATATAAACTTTCCTTCTTGGGAATATTACATGACGTAGCCAATATCGTTAATTTTGGTTAGCATTTCATTCCTAATTCTTATTTAGAGCTTTGATATTTGTTTTTTTTCTTTTTCTTTCATATAAGTTCTTAAAAGAACTGGATAATATCAAAAAAAGTGTTTCAAGAGATGCATGGATGTGTCTTCATTGCCAAAAGAAATTGAAGCCGGCATGGTGTTAACCTCACCAAGCATCGACAAATGTGCTTTTGTAGTACTGCTAGTTTGGATCAGTTAATTTTGTTAGGCAAATTGTAGGATTTAACTGCTTAGATTTGCTTGCATTTTCCCATGAGAAACTGCTCTGCTGAGTAACTGGGTCATAACTGGATGGAAGATATTCATTTACAAGTTTCATTCATGTTCAATATGTTTTCTGGAGGGGGACATTCATTAAGTGTGTGACTGTGTTCTTTTTCTTTCTGATCCATCAATAATATGAGAATGTAATGTTTATCGATCTTCCTTTTCTTTTCAGCTCGGGTATGTAATCTATAGACGAGTGCTCCGATATTACTCAGGGGAGGAAGATGGCTTAGGCAAGTTTACACCTGACCGAAACATTTCTGATTTCGTTCTATTGGGCTCTTATCACCTCTCAATTACTTACTTTATTGTGCTCTGGATTCAGACATGAGGAAAGCTTTATCGCGGGATGTTGAAAAGAAGTCTATTATTCCACTCAAACGGCCAGTTACTCCTGATGAACTGGAATATGATTAGATCGGAAAGCTGAATAATTTTGTGATTCTTGAATGAAAGAGTAAGTACCTTGTATCAGTTGCACATTGTTGAGCAGGACGATATGTTGAGCGTGAGAATATCAAAGAGAAAGGTGCACATTGTTATTGGTTTTCCCATCTTTTGAGTTTTGAATGCTGTATGGCCTCTGTACTGAGTAAGAATTAAGTTAGATTTTATATACTATAAATTAAGTATAAAACTTTAAATTGAAAATCTCATGTTCAATTTATTCTTTGTTATCTATATATTTCAACAATTAATCAAATCTTGTAATAATATTTTAATGTATTCTTATATTGACTTGAAGGAAGAAGTTCTATATTTGAGAAATATACAAAAGGGACTTGAACAATATATTTACTGAAAAATTAAAAACTGCATTTATTGAAGAGTGGATGGACCAAGCAGATGCAGGCTTTGATAGGTAGAAGCGTTTGGAGTAGTGTTCAGTGTTTTGATTGGATTAAAATATTATTTTAATTAATTATTGTGTTCATTTAGAGTTTGAGGTAATGTTTCACGGAATTTTATATAATGTCTATGCATATCACTTGTTTTTGGCTCGTTCTCTGTAACCGCATCTTTTTTTTTGTTTTGTCTTTTTATATTAAATAGCTAATCAAACAATTATTTTTTCTAAACATTTCTATTTTAACAGCTATATGAATATCTAACAACTAATATCTAACCGCTAACTCTTAGTTAAATAGCTGAAAGTTACTACATCGGCTAAAATTTACTAGAATTGCTAAAATTATCGAATAGACCCTCAATGTTAAATAATTCTCACATAAGTAAGAAGACCAACCAGATCACTACTTGATTGTTTCAAGTTTCATTGTAATTATCCAATTACATTAAATCTGTTGCATCTGCCGATAAAATTCCTCATTTAAAATTGCATTATTCTAATAAAATCTTTAAAAACAAAATTATTTTGGTAATTTGTTTATCGTCTTCCATTACTTCATTAAGCATTTGAAATTGATATTTGAATTTTTTTGTCATCAATAAATTAAACATTTAATTTTTATTATGATTTCATAAAAGAATATATTTCTTGATTTCATAAAAGAAGCTAAACATAATGATTTATGAAATATAGAATTGGAAAGTCATTTTCCTCTTGTAAGTCTCACTGTATTTGGAGCATTTTTACCGTTAAAAATAATAAAAAAAATCATCAAATTTTTATTCTAAAATGGGAAAAAAATGTCACCAACTTTTTACTGGCAACTGTTTATTATTCTATCATGCCATATTCATTTCGATGCAACTATTAAATGGAAGTGACTTTCTATATTTCTTTCATAAATAAATTCTCTCACTTTCTTTACTCATATAAAATTTTCACCTTCACTTGGTCTATTTTATAAAAATATTCAATAAGTTAATAACATTTTATTATATTTTGATTTTTTTTTAGAATAATCATATATTCTCCATATTTATTCTCATTTTAATATAAACGAATAAAATTTAAAAAAAATTTATCATATGCATTGAACTAATTAATATTTTAAAATTTCAATTTTTATTATTATATTTAGTAGTTTGATAAAATAATAATTTTTTTTGAGATATTGAAGGAAACTAATTAATGAATTCTTTTTTGAGATATTGCCAGAAATTTCTTTCTAAAATATATATCAAGAGAGAATTATTATTTAATTTATAATTTTTAACTTTTGTTATTATTTTGTTCATCCTTTTTTAGTAAATACATTAATTCATCCCTAAATTTTTAATGTCCTTCAACTATTTATTTTTTACGCTAATAAAAAAACATTTTTCCTGTTAATTTTTAATAAAAACACCAAAATGCATATATTAAGTTAAAAAATATTTATCTCTATTTTCATCTCTTTCTCTTATCCTGCATGCCAAAATAAAATCATTTTAAAAATTGGAACTTCATAACTGTGGAAGTTGAGACAAAATCTCCACATCTTCACACGCTTTTGGACTTAACAGACAAAATACGACTTTCGTATGACTTCAACATTGCCGCCATCGTTTTATTTTACATACACTAAAATGGTAAAAAAAACAATTACTGTTTATAAAAATATTCTGAAATAGAGTTAGAGCCGGATAAATCTCACGAATTGTTTCGATGTAAAGATGAAAATATAAATTCTATTTTGTGAAAACATAAATTCTATTTTTAGAAAACACGTATAATAGGAGGTATCGAAAAATTTTATGCTTTACAACTTGATGGGAATTTGTTAATATAAAAGAGGTGAAGGAACACCTTCTATTCTAAAAAATAAAATAAAATAAAAAGAATATATTTTGTGTTTCATATACTTTTTTTTTTTCATTTTTCCATTCATCTCTTAATATCATTAACACTTCAAATTACAACGCTTTGTTATATGACTAAGATCTACAATCATCAAATAGGAATATAAAATTTGAAAATAAAACAGTAAAAACTGAAAAATTTTGAAGAAATTAAAAAAATGAAAATAAAATCTTTGTTTAAAATAAAGTTAATAAAATAGAAATAAACTAAAAATATTTTAAAATATAGCATGTGGATTAAAATTGAAACAACAATTCTTTCTACATCAAAATATTTTAAAAATAAATGTTATTTTATTAAAAATAAAAGTCAAAATTAATTAGTAAAAATTAGTAGATAGATATGCGTTCAAGAGTATGGATTAAAAATGTTGAAATTTGTAAAGATAAATAAAAAAAAAAGAAGTAAAATGAAAGGTGGTAAAATTCATTAATTTGATGTTACATTTAAGACGGTTTAATCTAATCAATAAACAATTATAAATTAATTTATTTTTAAGTAAATATAAAGATAAACAATTAAGTCATTACACATTTTATTAATTTGGAATCCTATATGGCAACACCAAAAAAAAATCTGCCTGCTAACTATAATCAATATCATTTATTAACCATTGATTTCCTTCTTCGATTACCATAACATTATGAGTCATAAATAGTAAAGGCTCATAATTTCATCACTGCAAAGAAATACAATGAATTATTTAATTTAAAGTAATATATTCTATTAATAACAAATATAATTTAAAAATATCTCTTTCTGATTTTTGTTGAATTTTCTTTTTTCTAATTCGAATTTTCAAGAGTAGGAGCTCAATTTTTTCTAGTTCACTATTATAAACATAACTGTCCAAATTTAGAACTTCAAGCTTCAATTTTTATTTTTGCAATACAATTATAAATAGAATAATAAATTAAAAAAAAAAGAAGAATTGATCCCACCCACCATGTCACCAACAAGGCATTGATGAGAATCTAAAATTGTCTTAGGTGAAAAGTATCTTTCCTTTGGATGCTTTCGTTCACCAATATTCTGACAGGTTTTAGCTTTCCCTAACAACATATTTGGGTTTTAACATATATAATTAATCTAGGTCCAAGATTGACCTAGAAGCTTCCATTTATGTCAAACCCTAATTTTTTTAATAATATATATATAAATTTTTTAATATAAGGATTAGCCCTTAAACAATTGAATGATACTTTATTAATCTCCAAACTTTACCTTTTAATTTATTGAGAAGACAGCAAGTTGGAGACAGTCCAAAGAATTTTTATATGTTGGTGTGGTGGAAATGGCAAGAGAAGTTGCTTCTAAAGTAGCCACTTGTCATTTTTAGGTTAAATGGATTTAAGAATTTGTTATTATTTTATTTTTAGATGTTTGAACTAATTAAATGGGTTTACTTCTACATGCAATGCATTTTAAAAAGTTGAAATTTGCAGATTTGATTGATGAGCTGCACAAGTTGGCCAGCAAATCATGAAAGAAAGATTTCATACATATATATATATATAACTATAGTTCATATAGAAATGATTTTTTTTTTTTAAGCATTGACATGAGTTTTAATTCTTATATGAAAGATATTAAACTTAAAATTTTATTAGAATAGTCAAATACATTAACAATAACTATACCTTTTATATTATTTAAATATAAAATTTAATAATTAATTATATATAATAGGTTTGTTAAGAATCAACCAAGCATTGATTAAGTAGAATTGAAATAAGTAACTCTTGGTCAAAAGGTCTTTTTATTATGTAATTAATGCCCTAAATTCTCGCTCAGTATTAAGTCTCCACATTCTCGCTCTCGGCATTTATTTCATTATTCCTTACTTAAAATAACCAGAAATACTATAAAGATATTTATTTAGTTTCAAATAATATATTTATTTGAGCACATTATCATTTATCAAATTCTCTCACTCATAAATTTTTCTACTTCTGTCAATTAATATATTTATTGAAAAATGCAATGTACCGAAATGATATGATTAGTTATACAGCAAGACTCGCTCTCCATTTGACTCATCAAAATGATAAAAAATTTTATCGTCGAATTTATTACATCTTTAACAGAGATTAGAAAAAACGACTGATTGAGGCAAGAGAAGGTGTGGGGATATATATATATATATGGGATGTGATAAAGAGAATCTAGAAAGACATAAATAAGCAAAAAGGAGAGGAAAGTGAAGCATATGTGCTAGAGCCACTCAACTATTGCATGCTTTATTTAAGCCAAGGAAAGATACCCATGTGATATTTTATGAATTGAAGGTTGATATTAGTTATCCAACTCTGATTCCAAGTCAAGAAAAAAGCTTTAATATACGAATATCTTCATAAGGACAAGGAAAGATTGCCAGTTTCCATGGATGTCCGATCAATATCTCGGATTTATTCCACCATTATTCATTACGTATATTTGTCCCTATATGTATATATATAATCTCTTCAGTAAAATTAGTTGTTTTGATATCTATCAGCTACTCTAGAGTGTTTAGCTGTTCGGCAAAATTAATTGTTTTGGTATCTGTTACTTATTTTAGATCATTTAGCTGTTTGAGTAATTTTTTATAAAATGCTAAAAAGCTAAACATTGCATGTGTTAACTTTTCATAAAATGTTACTTTAACCTCTAAAAATTAGTTCAAATGCTATGTTACCTCAAAATATAACGCTAAAAGCTACTTAAAACGCTGTTACAGATAATAATAAATTGAGTTGAAGTACATCATTTACGTGAGGTTAAACTCTAATTAGCTAATAAAATTGAAAGTTATATTCATTTACTAATTCAAAAAAAAAAAAAAAAAAGATGAAGCTAATGATTGCCATCTATCATTAACTCTACTAAATTTAATTTTCAACAAAATAAAGCAAAACTAATTAACTTTATATATTTTTTGGATTAGTATTCTCTCATATACTGAATTTCTATTTAGAAATACAGCAGAAATTTTTATATCAGAACAATTTTTATAAAATAAGAGGGTCATGTACATATTTAAATATATTGAAATTGAAATTAAGATCAGAGAAAGATACTAAATATAAATTAGAAATATCAGTAGAAATAAATTGCATCTCTAAATGAACTTTATTTAAAAGACCAAATTCTGAAATTTGAAATCATTATTATTGAAGTGCTTTATCTAAATACTACCTCAATATTAGCATGAAGACATGCGCGTGTGCATGCACTTATATATATACTCTTATTTTCATATTCTCTAACCAATTAGATCACATCTAATTATTAAACAATAATTAATTGTTATTCGCACATTGAAAAATAGTCTAGTGGTTAAGTATATATATGATTTAATAATAGATTCAAGTTTAAATTCTCTTTTCCATTATTCAATAAAAATTAATTGAAAACTGTTTATCATTTTTTTTCAAGTGAATTATTAATTAACACTTTTGTTTGCACTGAATAATTTTATAAGATTGACTTGATGCATGTGTGGCTTGTACATTGACTGAGGGAGGGGTCAGGAATAGCTCCGCTCCCCTCAGCAAATTTTTTTTTTTTTTTTAAAGTTTACCCTTTAAATTTCTGAAAAATTTTCAATAATTATCCCTTAAACTAATGTACTTTTTAATTTTGTCACTCCTAACTTTTGAAAAAAAAAAAAAATTACCCTCTTTATCTTCAATTTTGGCTCCGTACCGGACATCAAATACTAAGTGAAGACAAGTCATTCTCAAATTTGGGTAACTTGACTGTAAATCAATCCCACTTTTATCATATTCCACGTGTCCGCACTTCATTTGAAGCTTTTAAAAGAAAAGTCACCACTCTCCGCCTACGAAGTAACAACAACTCTTCATTGATCTTTTTGCAAATTTTACTTGGTGTGAGATTCGACATTTCTCAAAAACCATTCTTTGCAGAATGGTTGTAAGTGCTTCGTTTCTTTTCTTTTTCTGTCCACATCATACCGCCTTTCCACTTTTTATATTTTTGGTCTCTTTTACCCCACTTTTGTTAGCTTAAAAGCCCAAGCTCTCATCTCTTTAGATTCCACAACACAAGCACTTACAAAAGAAACTAAAAAATAAAAAGAAAAATACACTAAACTTTTCCTTCTTTCTTGCTTTCTTCCTTTCTTGCTCCTCCATTTTCTTGAATCTAAATACTATGGCTGGAAAAAGAAACCAAATAACCAGCCCTATCGGAAGCCCCTTGTCAGGGAATATCTCTGATAGCTCTTCCAAAGAGCAAGACCGATTTCTCCCTATCGCCAACGTTAGCCGTATCATGAAAAAATCACTTCCTGCAAATGCAAAAATATCCAAAGAAGCTAAAGAAACCGTTCAAGAATGTGTTTCTGAGTTCATAAGCTTCATCACCGGTGAAGCCTCCGATAAGTGTCAAAGAGAAAAAAGAAAGACCATTAATGGCGACGATCTTTTATGGGCTATGACTACACTAGGGTTTGAAAATTATGTGGGTCCGTTAAAGATTTATCTCAACAAATATAGAGAAACTGAAGGAGAGAAAAATTCTATGGCTAGACAAGAAGATCAATCTCCGCTTGCAACTAATGACGAAATTAACAAAGTAAATAGTTCTTTTTCAACTGAGGTTGACTTGCAGACCTTTAATGGCGGATTTTATTCACTTGGGGCGCAAGTAATTACTCCTAAAAGCGGCTATGGATATAACTGAAGGTTTGTTGGGTATGGAGAGAATTTGGTGGTGCAGGTAATTTTCAATATGAATGGCAGCTATTAGAAATATTAATTAATTAATGTATACATATATATATAAATATCCATGTATGAAAATATATTTATGTTTAAGTCCATTTCCTGCCTTTGATCAATTATATATGAGCATATGTGAAAATAGAGAATTTCTATGAAATATTTTTATTTGAGAGATGCGATTTCACTAAATATTTTCCAAGTGTAACGTTATTTCAATTTATGTTGGTGGATTAATAATTTCGCAGCACACACCAGCTTACCTCGCCTTCTTTGTTCTCCACTTTCTCATTTTAGACAAAATAATAATAACAATAATAATATTTCCAATTGCACCAAAATGATATTTGAAAGTGTTTTTTTTTTTTTTTAAGAGTGCCATTATTTCAGAGAACTAATTGTTTACGCCAAAGCAATAACATTTTATACAATATCATTTAACAAAATTGCCCCTTAATGAATTTATCTCTTTTTTCCTCCTTTTTTTTTTTTTATCACCACAGGAACATTAAATTCAGTTTTTAAAAAGAATAAAAAAGAAAGAAAGAACTAAACAATCTAAATAAATTCAATGCTCTGATCACCATCACTCAACAGCAACACCATTTTTTCTGGTCCAAAGCTCTCTCTTATTTCCTAATAACATAACCTTTCTTTATAAATACCAGGCTCTCATTAAAAAGAGAAAAACAAATTATAAACTTGTTATGTGTTCAGGCCTTGTCTTTTCTTATTCTTTTTATCTTTTCATAAATAAATTGGATTAATATTTGGGAAACATCTCTCTTCTATAAAACAATTGAAGTCTGCAATTTTCTATAAATCCATTTTTAACTTGTCAATTGCGTATTTTTTTATCAGATAAATTCGCTATAGCAAGAACTTTGTGTGAGAACCAAGTATAACAACTGAATTGAAAGCATTCATTTATTTAGATCGTTTAGTTATATCTTTTAATTTTTTTTTCTTTTTAAAAAAATGAATTAATGTTCCTGTGGAGATAAAAAAGAAAGAGAGGAGATAAATTCATTAAGGGGCAATTTGGTCAAGTGATATTGTATAAAATGTTATTGCTCTAGCATTAACGATTAGTGCTCTAGAAATAACACCATCCTTTTTTAACGAGTCTCAATTAAAAAGCATTGAATTGTTTTGAGTCCATCCATGGGTCAAACTAACGAATTTTTTTTTTTTTAAACAGAAGATATTTTTCACTATTCATTAAGAAAAAAAAAAAGATAAAGCTAGAATAATTTTTAAAATTTTTTTGTATTGATTGGTTTGATCCATGGATGAGTGCATACATCAAATTTAGACAAGTATAATATCCTGTTAAAAAAGGGGTGTGAGGGCAGGTGCATTGAGCAAGTTTAGGTGTTGATTAAATGAGTTTAGGACGGATATAGATATTAAATTAATTATTCACTGTGGATTTGGATAAAGGCGTGGGCAAAAGAAAAGATAGATTCAAACGAGACTGGGTGTAGGTTTAAAGTTGTGAATACACCCACTACCCACTAAAATCCAATATTTTAATTTGAAAATATTTAAATAATAAAAATATTTCAAGTGAATATTGAGTTTGACGGAAGCGGCTCATATTTTCATGGATACTCTATGATTCTTCAATCCTTCCCTACTTCAGTCACAAATTTTGGGTTTGATCTAGAAGAAACCTAATTCTGATATACATGGGTCATATTCTCAAATGTTTATCCAATTTCCAGATATTCTGAAGAAACATAAGCATCCCATATAAAATCTGGGCTTGCAAGAGAAATACCTTTGTCGTCGTCCTTGTTTGTTTTTAGGTAGATCAAGGCACTTTAACCTTAAACTTCTTGCATAAGGCCACACTTGTTCACTTTGAGGAGCATCCATAACAATCCTCTGCTAGTAGAAAAGTTGTGACGGATAGTACTAAACTTCTTGCACGTTCCTATGTTGTTGTTATTCAAATTTTATGCAAGCTATGCATGGGATGCTCGTAAACTACTAAAAACCGTTTAAATTGCCCGAACTATATCTAAAATGGTAGGTTTGAAAAAGTTAGCGATTAAGTTTAATTTGGCTTAATTTCATTCAAGGTTGTTTCTGAAATATAGACACCGTCACACTTTCATCTTCCGAATTCAATTTGTAATGGTAAAATTCTTAACACTAAAGTCACTTTTATCTAATTATTGGTGAAGAGATGCCGGAAGATTGACATGGAATGTCCAGCTCAACATTTTTATGTTTTAAAATCCACGTAGTCTCAATAAAACCAGAATTTCTCTTAGAAGCTCTTTCTCTCTCATGTCCCAAAATTACATAAAACTTAAAAAATGGAACTATCTGTTTGGTTTATTAGTTCCACTGAAGGCAATAAATAGAACATCGAATACACCTAACATTATATATTCATTTCAATGATGCTAAAAGTTATATTGTGTTATGTATTTAGCGTTACTCATATTTAACGTTACTTGTTAAAAATAATTTTCTTGTTTTTTATTAATTACCTATTATTTTTCAATATCATTATTTATTTATAATCACTTTGAAATTTGATAATATAAGTAGTTATTAAGTTTAACCATTTTCAGTATATATTAATCAACTTTAGATAATTAATTAATTTTGATAGATGGAAAAGTTAATAATATATTAATAAATATATCTCATATTAAAGTAAGGTTGCAATAAGAAAAATACATGCAAATTCACTTTCCTAACTGAAATAACTAATTTTTCTTAATTCTTGTGAATATAAAGTGCTATTAATCGGGACAGAGGAATTTAAATTGATTACCTTGTTGTAAATCATAATAATAAAATAAAGCTAAATTTGGCCATGAACTTAGGAATAATATTCAATTTGTCCAAAAATCACTTTTTCATATAATTTATCTCCTGAACTTACACCAAAAGGATAAAAAGTCTGATTTTACTGAAAAGAAAATAAATATTTAATTTAAATCAATTTTAATTAAAAAATAATCAAATATTTAATTGAGATGAAATACAATTAAGAAATAACTAAATAAAAAATAATAAATATTTAAACCAAATATTTTAATTCTGCAATTTTTAAATCAATGATAGTCACTATAATTTTTTTATAATTATTATTATATTTTTAAATATTTTTTTGAACTTCTTAAATAATTTTTATTATATAACAATATTAAAAGTTATTTTTTTAAAATTGAATTTTTCACTTTTTTTAGTGCATATGTAGGAGAAAAATTGTAAAACAAATAATGTTTAAACAGATTGAATATTGCCCCCGAAGTTGGGGGCAAATTAAACTTTATTCCTTAATAATACTAATACCTCAGTTACATAATATTTGCCACATTTGAAATCACGTTGTTTAAGAAAATCATTAAATTTGTCTAAACTACAATAAATTATTGAGTAAATTGACTATATTATCTTTAATTTAATACTAATTTTTAAAAAAACTATTAAATTGAAATAATAATTATTAGTCATATATAAAAAGTAAATATGGAAAAAAGTATTTATTACATCTTTAAACCGCGCTTTTACTACTACGAATCAAAGAATTCTCTATTGATATAGAGTCTATTTTTATGACATGTGTTACATATACCTTCTATAGTAGGTCACAATGAATTTGTTTTGTTTTGTTTTTTTTCTTTTTTTTTTTTTAAACTGTAAAGATAAATTAACTATAAAATTATGTTTTCAATTCACCTAAATTAAAGTTTATGATACTGTATAGACTTCTTATACAATTTAAATTCTTAATTAATAAACACTAAAATTATAAAATTTTATATATACATTAAGTAATATTTTATTTATAAAAATTATATAAATAATTTAACATAAGAACAAGGTTTCAAGTTAAATTTACAGTTTACAATCTAGAAACTTGCGTAATTGGACATTTTAAATTAAATAAAAATTAAAATGAATATTTTCATGGATAATATATAATATGGATTTTAAAAAATATATAGATTAATTTATAATAAAAAAAACTAAAATTAATTAAAATACAAATTAAAAGTAATAATTATTATTTATATTCCTTTATTTAGAGTTAAAATAAATTAAATAAGATTAAGTAAAAAAGAACAATAGTATATAAAATATATGAAATTTGACTGCAATAATTGTAAAAATCAGTTTAAAGAAGAAAGATCTTCATAAATTTCTAATAGTAATGACATTTTCTTTTGCTTGATAACTAATATATGTTTTTAAATCAAATAGATGCGACCTTACTAGGCATATTAAAAATATATGAAATAAAATTTAATTATATACATTAGAAAAATTAGTTATTATTAAATAAAATTGGAGAAAAAAATTAAATCAAGCATTTGAGTTATGTAATTTTATTTTCTTAATTAAAAAAACGTATAGAAAAATAATAAAATGTCGTATATATATAATATGTTTTCTTTTAAATAAATTCATTATTAATATTTTAATAATGAAATAGTAAATTATTATTTATTAAGATGGTAAACAATTTATTTGAGTCAATAAATTTATCATTAGATAATTATTTATTTTATTTTTATAATTATGTTAAAAAGAGTATTTTTTATTCAAATTAAAAAATTACATTAAATAGCTTATTTTGTAAGCTACTTTATAGGAATAAGTTATTTAGTAAGTTTGAATTTAACATTTAAATTTAAGTATTTCAAATTTAACGGTGAAAAGAAGATTCTGCATTCATATAGACAGTTTGAATTTTTTGGCCGTAGTTTTATCCTGAAATCACGCGAAATATTACGGAACAAATTATTTTTTTCTCAAATTTAATAAATATTATGTAAATTATTATAATATAAATAAATAAATAGATATTAATAATTACCTACGACCGTTGTCTGTTGGGTGTTGACGCTTTGTTTCCGTTGCAGTCAGGAAACCAACCCACCAGATTGCTCATCAACTCCTCTGTATCTATCATTTGATTTTCAAAATCAGGTTCTCCTCCCTTTCCTCTCCTATATTCTATGGGCACCCCTTCTCCTTCTGCTTTCGCCGCCAATTCAAGAATCCAATACCACTGCCGATTCGATTCCGGAGGATGAGTCTCCTCCGGCAATCTCGAAACCTCTTGAGGACGATAGCCTAAATATGACCCATCGCAAGAAGAAGAAGAAGAAGAAGAAAGCTTATGAAGGCGTTTTTCTATGATATCTCATCATCTTCTTCTCCTTCTACACGGAGAAGTACTAGCATGACTTATAAACGCAGAAACCCTAAGGTGTTGATAGCTCCGGTTAGGCGTGGTGGCCGCTTCGGGAATAGCGATATGGAGGGCCGCTGCTCTCCCTCTCGAATGTCTTTTGCTGCTATTGTTGCCCAGGTTCGTTGAAAGTTTCAATTTTTGGTATAATATAAGCAAATTATATTGCGCTTTTAAAGTTCTTAGTTGCTTTTTTTTTTTTTTTTTCTGGGCAAAGTTTGGATTTTTTATGTTGCCTGTAACTAGAATTTTGTTGCCATGTTACATGTTTCTTTTTTATTTGCTTGAGACAAAGATTTTTTGTATTAATTGTTGGGTGTTTGGTTCAAAATTGATCTTGCTAATTGTTTAGTCAAAGTTCTGTTTTTGGACGAGGCATTGTTTATGCTTCTTCCTGGTATGTGTATTTTATCGATTAAATATTTTGAAATTTGGATGTGGTGTGGATATATTTTCAACTAAGTTTTAAATGCTAACGAGTGTTTGTCTCATTGTATGTTCTTTATGTGTTCTTGACGTTATGTGGTAGTTTAAAATGGAACTGCAAATTCGAAGAGAGACTACAAAAATTGGTAATTAGCTTATAAAATATTGTCTAATTAATTTGGCGATTACTACTGCCACATTTAGTTGGTATCATGGCAACTAATGTGTGGTGAGTGATGATCCTGAAGCTCTTGGAAGGGAAATGCATGAATAAACATTTAGTTATTAAAAATATGTATAGTTGTGAAGACATAGATATAAATTACCGTGTACTAATATTTGAAGCAATCCCTTAATTCTATGCCTAACATAGAAATTTTGTTGCATATTCTCATTGAATAATATGTAATTGCATGCTTTTAGTTGAAGTCCACATAGAGGCAGGTGCATTAAATTTTTATTTTTCCTGACAAATAAATATTCTTTTACATATGTTCATGTTTTTCATGAATGCATCATTTTATTTGACTAAAAAATGAAATATATGCCGACATATGTCTTTCTATTTATACATTTAAATATGAAATCCTGGCTAGGAATAATGCTCAAAAATTTCCTCTACACAATAATTAGATTTGTAACACTGTGACCATTTTAGCTTCTTAGGAATCCTTCAGAAACAATTTTATTTTTATGTTGACTTCTAAAAGTGTATGTATATGTGTTGTGCGTCCTTTGGATTGCCATTTATTCCATTGGTTGATATTGTGCATGGTTGCTTTCTGAATCTAGGTCCTGGAGAGGAAAGATACGGCAGGCATGGAGATTGCTGTTGATCATCTTTCAAAGGTACATATTTTTAATCCTCTTACCAGATTAAGTTGGATTTCTATATGTTCTCTTTCAAATGGACTTATGCAATTGTTACCATGGGTTTTTTTTATCTATTCATATTTCTTCACTTGGAATATGGGAAAAAAATATTTCACTATTGGACAATCCAATGGATTTTCTCTCTTTTTGTTCTCAGAAAGACATTGATATCAGGTATTGAAATCAATCAGCACGGAAAATTGGATTTCATCTTAAGCAAATTTGAAATATTGTATGTATATTGTGAGAATTGGTCAGTTTCGTATTTTGTTTGAATATGAAAATTGGATTTAATTTTGAGCAAGTTAGAAATAATGAGCATTAACAATAACATTATTTGTATCTGCATTTGCAGATCTGTGCTTCAGCTGTCAGAGAATCTTTAGCCAATGTAAGCCCTGCTTTAACTGCTGACTTATCCATGGACTCTGGTTTTTCAAGTTAAGCTTCTTCATAAGTTCTTATCAAAATCAAACAGACTTAGAATGCTAATATGATATAAATGGCTATGTTTCTTATTGCCTATGTTTCAACAGGTCTTTGGTGATGAATTTTATTTTTTTGCAATGAGCTTTGAGAAATCATTTGGAAGCACATTGAGGACTCTTCGATTGATTAATGAAGCTTCCATCAATAAGAAAGCATATCACTTAAGCCACGTAAACGTAGAAAACTCTGATTCATACATGAATCTCAACGCTAGAGTTAGTTGTGCAAGTAGCTCTGACATCAAAGATTGTCAATCAGAAACTGAATTGCCCTCCAGTTCAGTTAAGAACCAAACGCAGATAGCTGAAGTAGTAGAAGAAAGCATGCCTTGTTCGAGTCAAGAACTTGCCCCGCATGGGCAATTAAACTGGCAGGTTTCTGTACCAAGCTCACTCGGTCCAGTAATCAATCAACTCAGTAGTATTGAGAAATCTCTCATGGAGCAAACTACTCGTTCTAATGACCTGAAGGCTTTAGAGATTGGTCTTACAATGAGAAAATTGAAGTTGAAGGAGGCCCAGCTGGCTCTTAGTGTTGATTCAAATCATCTTGAGAGAACAAAACTAGCAATGGGCATATCAAGGCAATCCTTTAAAGCTGAAAAGTTCAAGAATCAATTAGAAGACAAGGCATGCTGATCTGCTTAAGAATTGCATAGACTGTCTTGTTGCTGGTTTGTTCATCATGTCTGCCTGCCTTTTGTATGGTGCCTACGTGTTTTCATACCAAAGGATTACTGACGCTACTGCATCCTGCAGTCCTTCAGTTGAGGTAAGGACCACCAGTATTGTGGTCTAGTGATTTAGATTCTATATGTTCTTTATAAGACTATTTTCTCCGAAATTACAGAGGTTCTATAGAGAAAATGTTATGAGGACATTATAATGTCCCTGGACCTTTAGTGGTAAAGTTGAAGATGGACTACTACTGACTTACTTTATAGTCTTACTACAAATGTGCAATAAATACCGAATTGGATTTCTAGGGAATTTTGGTATTTCTTTTCATCTGGGAAGGCACTGCCACATGCCTCTGACGGGGCGCCTTGAATTTTACCTTGATGTATGATTTTATTAAGTTCTCTCTTTTACAACGACAACAATAACAACCAAGCCCTTGTTCCAAACTAGTTTTCTTTTGTTACTTGAAAATAAATTCCATACAGATATAATCTAAATCTACAGCAGGATGGAAATTCTCTTTCTTTTTAATATTGGTATTGGTTTTAACTCCTTATGTAATTAGAGATGTCAAAAAATTGTCATGTCACACCTTTGAATTTTCCTTGCTATATTTGTCTAGCTTTTTTTTTTTTCAGTTATATGAAATGCTTATAAAATTTGTTTCTCTAATCTGATTCAGGAGTCCAAATCTTGGTGGATCCCAAAGCCATTTTCATCTGTCAACTCAGGGCTGCACACTCTCAGGTGTCATGTACAGGTCATGAGCCGAATGCTATTTGGCATCTTAATAATCCTTGTCGTTGCTTATTTGCTGCTTCAACGTCATCAGCTTCACGTCAAATAATGCCAGTAACTTTCATACTGTTACTGTTAGGCACTGCCTGTGGTTTTGCTGGCAAATTTTGTGTTGATACTTTGGGAGGAAGTGGATTGATGTGGCTGATATATTGGGAAACTATGTGCTTGCTGCACTTCTTCTCAAATGTTTGTACCTCAATATTGTTTTGTGTACTTCATGGGCCTCTCACGGTCTCTCAAGGGATGAAATCCAGCACAATGTGTCCATACTGGTTCCGGCGAATGCTTTTTTATTCCATTGTGCTCTTGTTTCTTCCGTTATGCTGCGGTCTATTGCCTTTGCTGGTCCTGGTGAATGGAAAAATCATTTCTTGCTGCTTGCGACAGATTTATTCGTCACAGATAATTGAGCGAAGATTTTTTAAGCCAAAAAGCTCCATTGTTGCTACAGCTGGGTAAGTTTATCAATATTTTGTATTTAACTTATCCTGTCCAGTGTGGCCATAGATAATTATGCAGGAAGCATGTTTTCTGAGTTCTTTCCATTTACTCAGATTCCAATTTGGAGTCTTTTTGTTTTGTGTTGTATTGTTAATTATCACATTGAGGTATCAAGTATCATGTAATTTCTCAACCAATGCTTCTGTACAATGTTTTTTAGATGAAATGAGAAGGGCCTTGCCAAGTTGCCTTATTATTCTGTATCCCTTGGAAGAACTAGCTCTCTAGTGAGTTGGGGACTTGTTTCAGACAATGATTAACTTTTTAATAATATTTGAAGGTGGCACTTGATGGGTTTGAGTCAAGTCACTTTGGATTTGGGTCATTTCGAGTTTGAGTCATCTTTTGGGTGGTTTTGGAATGGTTCATCTCAGGTTGCGGTTTGGTTGGGTTATGCATTAGTTTGATCTACAAAATCCTGTGTGTTAAAGTCAAGTTTGCAGGATTTTGATTGGGTAGGATCTCCTACGACAGTAGCTTATTTGAGAATATAGCATGCTTTATTATTCATCCTCGATTTAACATTTCTTCATAATAGATTTAAATTTAAATAAAATGATTTCTAATTGAATTTAAATATTAATTCTTGAATTTTTGATAATATCTCTTCTTTATTAAATTCTAATATTGAAATATGGTTTTTTTATTGAATTTTGTGAATTCAATTCTATAGAACTGGATATATCTAATTCAAATTTTACTAAAATTAATAAAATTTGTAAATGAAATCCACAAAATTGACCATTAAAATATTTATTGGTAAAATTACTCTTGTTGCTATAAACTCAAATATTTTTTTTTTTTTGTTTATTTTCTTTGAAAAATTCTAAACTATAATAATGTTTTTTTTTTAAATCCAACAATGAAGTTAATTTATATTTATATTTTTTTTTCCTTTTTTTCTTGAAAAATTTCAAACTAGTAATGACTTTTTTTTTTTTTTAATCCAGTGATAACGTTAGTTATTATTATTATTATTATTATTATTATGAAACTATAAAACTGATCATCAACGATTGCTTTTGAATGCAATTAAAAATGATAGTAACATTCTTAATATTTTTTTTAGTTTCCAAATTAATTACTTTAATCAACAAAATTTTTTATATCAATTAAAATAATTATTTGATGAATGTTACTGATATAATTAATTAATTAACATTTTAATATTAGTGTACTTATTTATATGAAATTTATTATTTATATTTTAATAAAAATATGATAAGTTATTATATTGTACATAATAAATATAATTGATGTTTGTTATTTATTTTTGTTAAATTAGTATGTCAAGGGTTATTATAAGAAATAAAGACAAATGAATATTCATTTAAGAATTTATTCTAAACATATTCTATGGAATTCAATTGAATTCTTTATTTTCAATTGTAGCATACCAAGCATAATAAATTCATTTACAAATGAATTTTAGAACTATGATCCATTCGTTGCAAACGAGCTGTTAGTTATATGTTAATTCAACTAGGATTGTAATTAAGTTTAAATATTCAAACTTTTAATGTCAATTATAAAATATTAACTTTTAAGATTTTATTTGAATATGTAAGTTTAAATATTAGTTCTTTAATAATGTCATAAATTATGAGATTGGTCTTTCCTAACTTAAAAGAATCCAAATACTATGTTCAAACTCTATTTGGCATGTAACCCATATAAATTTAAAAGAAAATCAAAAATTATATAAATTTTAATATATAATCATGAACATAAAGTCCAGCATTTAATGTGTAATTCTCTACTTATGTCTAATTTACTATAAAAAAAAAAAAAAAAAGAGACTTTCCATGTTTAAAATAGCCAAAAAAAAACTTTTTCTTTTTATATATTTAATTGCTAAGTATGACATAACAGTCAAGGATCGTCAGGAATTGAATTTCATCTTCACCCTTCTTTAATTTGTAACCTCTTTTTTTTTTTTTTTTTTTTTTTTTTTTTTTTAATCATAATTTGTAACCTTTTTTAAGGATATTAAATTTCTTAAGAAAAGTAATAGATAAATATTACCAATCAAATATAGAAAATCAACTTGTAGTTTGAAAAGTATTAATTTTATAAAAACAACATATATACCGTTCCAACTAAATATAAAAAAATCATTATGCACTTAACAACTCTGTAAGTTTGAAATTCATCCTCGTCCCAACCCCTTTAATTTGTAACCTCGTTGAAAAATTTATTTTTTATACAAGTAGAGGCAATCAAATAGAAAGGAATAATTACTATATAATCTCTAGGTTTTTGGTCAAATACAATATCACAGACTTCAATTTTTAAAATTATATTACTTAGTCCCTATATTACGATTTTGTTAAACTATAAGGTCTAGTAGTTAGTTTTTGCAAAAAAATTGTAAAATGTCAAAAAAGCCCTTAGGGATCATTACTTAATAGGAATTAGATAGTGTAAAATTATAAAAAATTGAGGCTATTACTATTGTTTTTTTTTTTTTTTTTGAAGTTAAAATGGGAAAATTTTATTACGAAATCAAAAATCAAGTAGAACAGGAGGTGGTACAGAATTCCAAACCCCCAAGCCTGCTTCGGAATGTGTTCCAACTGCTAACGTATGTGCAGCTACATTCGCAGACCTATAAACAAAATTACATTTTACGACTGGTATCTCAGACAAAAGAGATTTGCAGTCCTGAATTATCAAACCAAAAGCAGACGAGTCATTTGTAGTATCATCGTTGATGGCATTTGCAACTGACTGAGAATCGGTTTCCAATAAAATATAATTCCATCCGTGATCCTTGATCCAGCTCAAAGCTTCTCTCACGGCTATGGCCTCAGCCACCTTAGCAGTAAAAAAACCCGGAAATCTCCACGCTTTGCCAGCAATAAACTCAGAGGTTGAATTCCTAACTACTATGCCAATACCCACATAACCAGAAGCCACTCCAGTTGAAGCATCCGTGTTCACTTTTAACCAGTTAAACGGGGGTGGACTCCATGTACGATTTGAGTTTGCTGGAGAAGGAACTACCAAACCATGAAGCTTAGCTTCCTTCCATGCGTGCCAAACACCCGAAGCTAGTAAAATTACTGCCCCTGGATTCCTGCTTTTTTGACGCCATACCATATCATTTCTAGTTGTCCATAATGCCCAACACACCATAGAAACATAACTCAAATTCTCCAAAGTCAATGAGTTGGAGGCTTGCTGAAACCACTCCCCAAAAGATATAGCCGAAGACCACCGAAATCCAAGATGGGAAAGAGTCCAAACCTGTCTTGAAAAAGGGCAGTTGACAAGAATATGAAGATTAGTTTCAGAATCTCCAAGACATAGAGGGCAAATATCGTGAATGTCCACCTTCCGAGAGCATAAATTCCTCCTACAAGGTAGAACATCACATACTGCACGCCAAATGAAATTTGTAACTTTGGGTGGGATCTTCATCTTCCACAGCTGAGTCCAACTTATAGTAGACATAAATTGTGACGCAAGAGGATTATGTAGGAGTAATCTGTAAGCACTCTTGACTGTGTATGTACCTTTTGTGTCAAATTTCCAGCAAAACCGGTCATCTCCCATGTGATTACTTAAAGGAATAGAGAGGATACAAGTAACATCTCTTGCATTGAATAATCGTCGAAGCCGCTCAACATCCCATCTTCGTTGTACAATAAGATCCGAAACCAGGAAAACATTACTATTGTGTGGTCGAGGAGTGGAGATAAAAGAACACTCTTCGACAGGCAACCAAGGAGAATCCCAAATAGATATGTTGGAACCACTACCAACCCGCAAATATAATCCCCTTTGAATCAAACTCTTAGACCCCCAAATGCTTCGCCAAACATAGCTCGGATTGGAGCCTAGATTAGCTTCCAGAAAACTACAAGTCGGAAAATACTTTGCTTTCAACACACGTGCAGCCAATGAATCTGGGTTTACCATGAGATTCCAGCCCTGTTTACCTAGAAGAGCTATGTTAAATTCATGAATTTTCCGAAATCCTAGCCCTCCGAACACCTTCGGGATGGCCATTTTGTTCCAAGCAAGCCAGTGAATTCCCTGAGAGTAGTTCCGCCCACTGCCCCACCAAAACCGATTCATGATACGTTCCAGTTCCGTACATAAAGTCTTGGGTAACAAGAAAAGACTCATAAGGTAATTAGGTAAAGCATGAAGAACCGTTTTTAACAAAATTTCTCTTCCCGCACGGGAGAGAGACTTTAGCTCCCATGAGTTTAAACGCTTCCACATTCGGTCCTTAATGTAATTAAAAACCTCCTTCCGATTCCGACCCATGTGAGACGGTAAACCCAAGTAAGTGCCTAAAGTATCCTTTTCCGTAACCTGAAGTAGGGAACATATTTGATTTCTGGAGTGCCGAGGGGTATTAGCGCTGAAAGTAATGGAAGACTTATTTAAATTGATCTGTTGCCCTGATTCTGCCTCATACATAGCCAAAATATGTTTGAGAGATTGTGATTCTTGAACCGAAGCCTTCAAAAACACCAAACTGTCATCAGCGAAAAACAGATGAGAAATTAACGGTCCTCTCCGACAAACTCGAAAACCACTCAAATTGCCATTCTGAATAGACATCTGAATTATATTGGATAAGCCTTCAGCACAGATGATGAATAAATACGGGGATAAAGGGTCACCCTGTCGCAAACCTCGAGTGGGGATAATGGGTCCAAGCTCTCTATTATTCCGCAAAATCCAGTACTTAACCGAAGTTAGAGTAGACATGATAAGATTAATCCATAGAGCATGAAACCCCAACTTAGTTAACATTTGACGAAGAAAGGACCACTCCATTCTGTCATATGCTTTACTGATGTCCATTTTGACAGCTGCAGAAAAATTAGAACCCCTAGTCGTCCTATGAAATGCATGTAAAGCTTCAAAAGCAACAATACAATTATCCTGAATATTCCTACCCGCAACAAAGGCACTCTGGCTTTCCGAAATCAGACGCGGAAGAATAGTGCGAAGACGATTTGCGAGCATCTTAGTAATGACTTTTAACAGAACATTGCAAAGAGCAATCGGTCTCAAATCAGTCATAGATTCAGGGGATGATTTCTTAGGAATCAAAACCAAACCAGTCACATTCAGATAATCAGGGATAGACCTGCTGTGAATTATCTCAATACAGTATAGAGCAATATCATTACCTATAATGTCCCAGTAGCCTTGGTAGAAGCCAGGATTGAACCCGTCAAGTCCCGGGGCTTTGTCGGCCTTCATATCAAACACTGCTGCCCGAACATCTTCAATTGAGTAAGGAGCTAACAAGAACTCTTTGCTTCGTCGTGATAACAGGCTGAGTAAAATCGGAAACCAACGTAGAGGTGCAATTTTGGGAAGCAAACATATTTGTAAAATAACGAACCATGAGATCCTCTAACCGGAATTCAAGTGACACCAGTTACCAGATTCGTCTCTCAAAGAAGAAATTCGATTCTGTTGCTGACGGGCTGAAGCTCTTCGATGAAAGAAACGGGTATTAGCATCACCTTCCCGCAACCAGAACTCTTTAGCACGTTGTTTCCAAAAAATTTCTTTAAAATGTAATAAAAAAATAATATTACAATTAAAATAGAAAAATTAATATATAATTGACAACTCTGCAGGTTTGAACGTTAATCCCACCCCTTAATTTGTCACATCATTAAAAAAATATTAAATTTTTTATAAAAGTAAGAGAAATATTATAATCAAATATAGAAAATATATTTATTGAATAAAATATATTAATTTTTTATTGAAGTAATAGATAAATATTGTTATCAGATATAGAAAATTCAACGTGTTCTTAACAACTCTGAATAAGAATAAATTATATAAATTAATTATCTATAAATTTACCATAAGCATCACGTTATATTTAATAATAAAAAATTCATCAAATAGTTCCACTATTCATTCCACAAAGTCCAAAGCGATAATAAATATAAGGCTCTGTTTATATTTCAGGCTATGATTTATTTTTAAAAAATATTTTTCACTATTTATTTTCTATTGATCGATTAAAATATTGAAAATTAGTGTAAAAAATTGTTTATACCGATATTCAAAAACAAATTATTGATAGTCATTTCAAAGAAAAATAATTTTATACTCTATAAGAGAGAGACATTTGTTTTTTCTTTCTTTTTTTTTTTTTTTGAATAGTAACCAACTAGTTTTAATGAAAGGAAAGCACACAAAAACAATTGATTTATAAATCTGCAGCTATCATTGAAAATATTTTACTTAATAGTCATATTTTTATTAATCAATTTTTAATAAGTGAAGTTTCAGGTAATTTCCTGCGGTCCTTATCATTCAGATCACGCTTTCACTGAACTCAAATAAGATTAGTTGCTTTACTACAAAACTAACTATGAATTACCGCTTTATCCCTAAATCTTTAAATGAGATCTTGAATCCAACTTCTCACTCTACAGACAAAGTAAAACTGAAAATAAACAAATGTAAAAAATATGTAGCTTTCTTTGTTTCCTTAAAAATAATGTCTTCCAAAATATTTTTCAGATAACTCATTTCTTTTTTCTTATTTTTATTTGATTGTAACATTAAAAATTATTCTAAAATTTTTTCGATAATAAGATTATAAAAATCTTTATTTATTATCAAATATGAAAAAAGAATCATAAAAAGGATAAATCTTAGCAGTCAAGGATGACGGGCAGTGATAGTGACTAATAGTAACCATTAACAGGTGGACATTTTATTCCCTTTATACAGAGAAAACAGAATTTGCACAAAGATTAATGACATAATTTAACTGAATATTTTATTTAATTTCTTACTAATTTGTTCCTCGAACATCATGAAATTTATCAATATCAAACCCTCACAAACTTTCCCTTAAGAAAATAAAGATTTACTTCAACCGAGAAAAAGCACGGTTCGAAACATGGTAACTATGAACGTGAAGAGAACATAAATCTAAAATATTCAACTAATCAATTATTCATTTTGTTTCTTAAATATTACTTTTGGTCATACAAAAATCTAATGACATGGTATTAGAACAGAGATTTTCAAGAGATACCTAAGTAACTAAGACAAACTTGAGTGACAGGGAAATTTCACTACCTGCGACTCAACAAGACACTGAAAATTTAAGACTTAAACAATGCATCTTACAAATGCCTCCCTATTGTAATGAGGGACTCAACTGCTTACCTAAAAATTCTCCAACTACTACGAGTATACATCTTTCTACTAAGATACCTAAACTTTGACAAAGAAAAACCGCGGGGCACCAGAGGCACGCCTTCCAACTTCCTCATGGGTGAAAAAAATCTTCAAATCCGACAGCCAAAGCAAAGCCTGAGGAATCTCTTGGTCAATACTGTCCTCCGTGAGTCAAGTCATAGAACCTCATGAGCCTTCCCGTAGTACCTGTTTATGAATGGAGCCTGCAAAGCCAACATACCTATTAACATATGGAATAACTTTCTAAAAGTACTTGTATAGAAAATGTGCAAGTAGGCATTCTACCCAGATTTATTTATGAATTCTTTGCTTACGAAGTCCGATAACACTAAGTAATTCTAAAATGAAGGCTAAACATACTAGGAAAATACTACACTCTTGTATTTCTTTTGTCCACCTTGCTATCTTTGCAACAACCCCTAATAGATTGTCAACCCAAGTTTAGAGAATTGACTGTGAACAAGGGTAACATAAAGCAAACATGCACATTTTCCAATGAAGATTCAAGACAATCCCATAAAAGGGAGGGTAACTAGAGTACCAAAATTTAAGGGTAAAAGAATCTAAGACATCAAAAATGTCGACCACAATATATGGCTTGCTCATATCTATACTTCATATATCTCCTTAACATTCTAAAAGCAAATGCCTTTCTTCACAGTTTACCATTACATAATGCACCAATCCTAAATGACTTTGGTTAAAGCAGATGATGGAATTCATGAGAAATGTTGGCATTTTAATAAAAAGAAATGTAATACACTAACAAAGTCATTAGTAAAAACATTAAGCACAAAAAGAGAACTGTAAAATTTCATCAAGAAAGATGATCACTTTCAGTTATTGAAGGAAACAGGAGGATATGTGGGACTTGAAATAGATCCCTGCTTTTCTTTCCCCCATTTTTCTCGCTCCTTTCCTTAGCATTATAGCAATGACAAATTAATTCCATGCACATTTGACTGGATCTCTGATGTATGATTACCACACAAAAATCTAGTGTTGAAGAAAAACTAAATGAATTTCAATCTAAAAAAATTGGCGGCAATAGGCATTTCTTGCACAAAATTATTTCATATGAAAAAATTAGCAATATGAAGCACATGAATGAGTAATTTCCAACATTTCACCTTTACATTTGATATGTCAGGTGTATCTGGTGTTTGCACAGGATAGAACTTGTAAAACCTCATATTTTCATAGGCCTTTTTGGTTTCCTCGCTCATTGCTTCCAAGGTCTTTTTCCTGGATTCCCTTGCCTGCATAAAATGAAAATTAGTTCAAAGCTGGCTTACATATACTCTTACCAACAGTCTTACAAAAGAAAACAACACAATATGTGGGACTGCATAATACCTCACGGTTAGCTTTCTTTGCTTCTCGAACTTTCTCCTTGACAAACTCCTGACAGGTGGGGAACAAGAATTGGGTTCAATATTAGTGAAATCAGAGAACCTACAAAAAAATTGAATACATTAAATAAAATTCACCTTGAAGGCATCCTTTTGATCTGCAGATAATTCCTCTTCCTCAATCAGCTTATCAGTGAACTCCTGCGGGTTGATAGGAAATTTTAGCACAACTTAATTGTTTTCCTTTTATTTGTCATTTCTCCTCTTCAAGATAAGTTGAAAATGGTTTAGAAAGCAGCTTTAACATAATTGGGCACTGGCAAGGTAGAATATATTCACCCTGAATTTTTCAAAATTCACAAATTCAACTAATTCACGTTAGATTTTAAAACAAGTTTGCAGAAAAATACAACATCTCCCTACTAAGATGAGAAAAGATCATCCAATGGCAAAAAGATTCCATAAAACTAAATGGTGGATTATGAACGTCTATACAGGCATCTGCTTAGACCAACCCTGCCACGACATGAAGTACAATCGTAGTTGCACTTCAATACTTTTTATATGGTTGAACGACATAAAGCCTGACAAAGTAACTTTCACGATAGAATCCCTTCAGGTTAAATTAATACAAAACATCAAAAAGTCAATCTTGTACCTCAAGCTCATCTAACTCCCAATCAAATTCACAGAAAACCTGCATGTGCCAAGAAATTAAAATGTCAATTTAGATATTTGTGCAGTGGATATCTGTCAAAAGAAAGCTACCCAAAAAATTCAGATCCAAATCCAAACATTTTGGTTCCCATCAGTTCTATTTAGCATACCGGCTTTGGTTCTGCTGGAAAAATTATCTGGACCTCAGTACTTTGTTCAAGCTCATCCTGCTTAAAGGGGTGATAGAAATCTGTCAAAAAGAAAGAAAGCATGTCATAAACCTGATACAGCATAACTTGCTCAGGCAATAGCATATGCTCGAATACTTGCTTGTTGCTTTTTGCAATTGCCCTTCCAATATTTAGAGCTTAGCAAACCATGAAATCTAGATTTTTAGCTTTACCCTAACAATGGTTTCCCAAAATCAGTTTAAAAAAAATAATAAATAGATGCACTTTTGAAAAGTGACTTAACTTAATCTCAGATGAAGCCTAAGCATAAACGAATGTAACATTGCCCTTAATAACAACCATACCTGGTTCAGATAATTTTTATGTTCATTTTCTGTAAGACAGCAGTTAATGCAAGGAGTTGACATGAAATGCAGCTATCTAAACAAGTGAAAATTGCTTCTAAACTCACATGGCAGGCAGTATTCATATTTCTTAATACGGTCTATCTTCAAATGTCTCAAAGCGGTCCTGCAAGAAAATCATGTGCAGACAGATAATCAAATAAGGAGCACATCCACTGTAATTAAAAGCGCAAACACACCAAGGTGCAAAGGGCTGCTGGAGCCTAGGCACTAGCCTCTAGATGAAAGTGTGCATCCCAGTGAAGGCTAAAAAATTTTAAAAAAAAATTAAAACAAATTATATTTAAGATATCAAAAAAACAAGGGAAAATTAGAAAAACATGGAAAGAAACACAAATAAATCAGAATAAAAAATAGAAAGCAAATAAAGGAAAAGAAATTGACAGAGGCATATCAGAATGGCGTAAAAACTAAACTACAGAAGGTGCATGCTAGATGAAGGAGTGGAGGTTGGATCACAAAGCACATCACTGGTTTTTTTGTTGCATTTTATTTCTTTTATTTATTTATCTATGTAAGAAGATGATAGCTGGACAGCTTTAAATTGAAAGAAAACACTAGGTGACATATTTAGGAAAACAAAAAATAGAAAGGTGCGCCTTTCTTGAGCCTTAGGCGCACGCCTCTACTTAGAGGCGACAGCCTGAGTGAAGTCGCCTGCCTAAGGACTGTTGAGGCACAAGCCCTTGAGCCTTAAGCAAGGCAGGCCTGAGGCGTGCCTTTAATAGGTATGAGCACTTCCAAATGCACATCATGTTATCAGTGCCAAAGAGCTTTCTCAACAACTCGTTCTGAACCATAAATCACGGCTATAAGGTACAATACTACACGTCTGTGTGCATATTCAACACCAAAATTATC
>NW_028322501.1:0-45203 GCF_041381405.1 Jatropha curcas | reverse complement strand
TCAATGTTTCTATCATCAACATGAATTCCTTCCGAGCTAACAACATACCCAAGAAATAGAATCCGCTCCATCATAAAGCTACACTTCTTGAGATTGATATATAATTCATTTTTCTGCAAAGCTTCCAACACCCCTCGAAGGTGTTGAATGTGTTCTTCCTTGTTGGGACTAAAAATCAGAATATCATCAAAATAAACAACCACAAATTTGCATAAGCAAGGGCGTAAAACCTGAGCATAAGTCGCATGAATGTGCTTGGTGCATTAGTCAATCCAAATGGCATAACCAACCACTCATATAACCCTTCCTTGGTCATGAATGTAGTCTTGCATTCATCTCCCTCCTTGATTTTGATTTGATGATACCCGCTGCGAAGATCTATTTTGGAGAATACTATAGATCCTGACAGCTGGTCCAGTATATCCTCCAGACAAGGAATAGAAAATCGATACTGCAATGTGATTTTGTTTACTGCTCGACTATCCACACACATCCTCGAAGTCCCATCCTTTTTTGGTACTAATAAAGCAGGAACCCCACAAGGACTAATACTCTCCCGGATATGACCCTTTTTCAATAATTCTTTCACTTGTTCTTGAAGGATCTGACTTTCCTTTGGATTTATCTTATGGTGGGGCAAGTTTGGTATCTTCGATCCAGGGATGAAATCTATTTGATGTTGAATGTCACGCAAAGGTGGGAGTGTCGAGGGTTCTTCTGTGACAACATGAAATTTATCAAGCAACTCTTTGATTGGTGGTGGTATTAGTGCCTCTTTATTAAGGTCTGCCTCGGGTTTGATCAATAATGCTAATGCACCTCCAGACTTCTCAATTGCACCTGATAAATCATGTACATTGGAAGAAACAGTTACCATGGATTTCTCCTCCACTTTAGAAGCTTTGGAAGAAGATCCAGAAGGTAAGACAATGATATTCTTATTCTTCCAAGAAAACAAGTATGAATTCTCTCTTCCCTTGTGCAATACATCCACATCAAACTGCCATGGACGTCCCAATAGTACTCCGCAGGCATCCATGTCCACAACATCACAACTGACACAGTCTGAGTATGATTTTCCCATTGAGATGGGAACCTTGCAAACCCAGTTTACTTCAATTGTTAGACCCTCTTTAATCCACGCTACCTTGTATGGTGAAGGGTGTGGTTCAGTCGATAAACTGAGCTTTTCAACCAGCTGCTTTGCTATCAAATTCTCACAACTGCAATCGTCAATGATAAGCGGACACAATTCTTCATCGATTCTACATTTAGCTTGAAAGATTTTTCTCCGTTGAGTGTCACTTTCTTGTTTTGGAGAGTAAAAATTTTTTTTAATCACATATGTTACTTCACCATCTTCTGAACCTGCCAAGGACCCATCTTCTTCGTCTTCCACTTCTTTAACCTCAGTCACCTCATCGACTAAATTAACTTGCCAATGCCCGTCAGTGGCACCCCTACACTCTGGACAAACATTAGAGGTATGCCCTTGCTTTCTACATCGGTAACAATAGTCTCCGGTTGGTTTCTCGTACAGGTTAAGTTTGTTGTTTCTATCTACTATAGGAGCCTTATCTCGGGAGTCTTTCTTTTCCTCGGTTAAGGGCGGTTGTGAATTCCAGTTATTGACAGGGGCTGCTACTCTTGAATTCTGTACTCCAGGATTTCTGTTAAATGGTTGATTTCCAGATGAGTATGGTTGTTTGAAATTCTAGGTACAACTAGACGGTTGTCTAGGCTGCCAATTAATTCGATCCTCCGCATGTTTGGCCATCTCAATTTCATCTGCCAATGTGAAAATCGCAGCTACACCCATCATACACATGATATCATGGTTCAATCCCCTCTGGTAATAAGCTACTTGCTAGGATTCGGTTTCACAATTGTCACAACGAGCCTGTAGTCTCAAAAACTCTTCCATATAGTCATCAACTTTTTGATTTCCCTGAAAACAATAATGGTACCTGTTGTACAGAATTTGAGAGTGATCACTGGGGAGGAAACGTTGCTCAATCATCTATTTCATTAAAATCCAATCCCGTAAAGGTTCAATCCTTCGACGATGGCTTTCGTTTTGAACGGAATGCCACCATGCTGCTATACCTCCTTTTAATTTATAGGCTATGATGGAAACCTTGCGTTCATCCTCAACGTTCATGACCTCAAAGAATCGTTCAACCTCCGCTAGCCAATCAAGGGTGCTTTCAATATCTAACGATCCTGAGAAAGGTTGAAGATCTACCTTTATCTTGTATCCTTCATGAAAGTTGTCACCATTGCCTCGGTAATCTCGGCCTCCATCATAATGATTTTGGCGTCTTGTAAAGTCTGGTTGCTGCTGATTCGGTCCTGCTATTGCAGCTGCATGTTGATGGTTGCCCTATTGAATCACAAGAGTCAACTGTCTAATTAGTTCAGTTAACTCGTCGAATTTTGCCTTTATGGCTGTGAGCCGTGCTTCATGATTTTCGGCCATGGAGATACTTTGCCTTTCGGCTCTGATACCAACTGACGCAGAACGGTTACGTGAATGGGATAAACTATTATACTCCGTCAGAAGTTTTGATCAATAACGTATGATCGGATGAAATAAATAGAGAAATAAATTCTCAAAGGAGTTTATTGATATGAAAGAGAATGAATGAATTCATGATACAAAATAACCTATTTATAGGTTTAGGCTTAAGCAATTTAAAACCCTAAAATAACACAAAGGAGTATAACTAGGCAAAGCCCGAATAAGGGCGGCGGCACAGGTGTGCTAGGGGTGGCACGGGCGTGCTAGGACTTCCAGAGGCTAGCACGGGGTGTGCTTGTCATGGCACGGGCGTGCCACAAGTCGAATCGTAATTAGAACCGTCAGCACGGGCGTGCTAGGACTTCCAAAGGCTAGCACGGTCAGACCCTCTGTGGCACGGGCGTGGGCGTGTTTTGAGCCTTGGGCGTGTTCTCAACTGCTAGAGTCTCGCACGGGCATGCTAGGAGTGGCACGGCCGTGCGTTTTTTTCTTTGATTTGCATCTGTCCAAGTCTTCCAAATATTGAAGTGCAAGTTGCTCCGCATCAGCGGGTGAGTCCTGTTTGATTATTTCCTCCTTCTGGTCAAACATGTTTTCGAGACTGGCTTAGTTCTGGGTTTAGTCTTTTTCAAAGTGAGTAGTTGGAGATTCTTGTAACTACAGCTTGGGCAATTTGGAAGGGCAGCAATAGCTAGATCTTTCAGAGCAAGAAATTGACAGTAGTTCAAATGGTCAATATGGCAAGTGGAATTGTTGGAGAATACCAAGATCTAAATGTGGCCTCTGTGTTGGTTTTTGTCAATCAGCAGAGCCAACGATGGCATCCTCCCGCTGCAGACATAATTAAAATTAACACTAATGTAACATTGTCGGAGGAAAGCAACTGTTATGGTCTTGGCTCCATAGTGAGAAACAATACAGGTGATGTGATGGCAACTGCTGTTAGAAGATTGTCAGGCCTATTGTCACCAGAGGAGGATGAGATGGAAGCTGCTTTGTTTGCAATTTAGATTGCCCAAGATTTGTCCTTTGCTGGAGTAGAGATCGAGTCTAATTGCCTCATGAATGTTCGACGATTTGCTGCACAGGACTTCCCTGCTACTGAGATGGGCGCGAGATTCTGGAATGCTAAGGTTCTAGCCTCTAGTTTTGCTTCTTTTAAATTCTCTTATATTAATAGAATATGCAATAAGCCAGCCCACCAATTGGCTAAGTTAGCTTTAGTTATAGATGAAAATTTGCAAGTTTGGGTGGAGGGTTGTCCAAACCCATCTTACTTTTTGTATCTGCAGACAATGATTTAAGCAGTTAATATAATTGCAATTTTCCTTCTCAAAAAAAAAAAAAATCATTTGTTAAGTTTAGGGTGACAAATGGTTAAAACATTAAAGTAAAAAAATGTAATAAATCACAATTATTAAGGGGAAAATCATACATTCGGCTAAATACATAATAGGAGGTTCAACTCCTGGATAAAGTAAAAAAATGTAATAAACCATAATTCCTCAACTCTGAGAAACAATTCCAACGAAAAAAAAAAATCTTGTAAGGTTAGTTCACTGAATTGACATATGTAATTATAAAGATTAGAACTGGTCTTTTCTATGTTCCGATTTATTTGTCACTAGGCGGTTTTCCGTATTATTTCATAATTTAAATTTAAATATTATTATGTAGAATTAAAATAACAGGTGGACGAAAATAAAAAGTCAAAAAAGTTTATTCAAATTAAAATGGTTATGTCATCATTTTATTAGATTACGGCATATGCAAAAAATAACATTAGTTACAAATATTTTTTTTTGATTAATTTCTGCCTTTGTTGATCCAAAATCCATATAAGTACCTTTTTCCACTTGCAATATTAATATAGAACAAACTTTATATTAAAATTTAATCTCAAAATTAATTTGGCACATGCAAAAAAGAACATTAATTGCAAGTATTTATTTTTAGTTAATTTTTGCATAATCTATATAACTAATATATTTTTTCACCTGCAATATTAATATAGACCAAACTTAATATTGAAATTTTATTTCAAAATTAATTTTGTATAATTTTATTCGAAACATTATTAACCTAACAATATCGAACTAATTGATAATTGAAAACTATAAAAGACTTCAATAGTCATTATGTTTAAAAGTAATAAATTAGAAAGTAATTTTGAAAGAGTTATTATTCAAGACCCATTATGTTTAAATGTCGTAAATTAGATATTACTATCTTTGTTCCATAATACTTGTCACATTTGGAATTTCACGTCCCTTAAGAAAACTATTAAATTTGTTTAAGTTACAATAAATTCTTCAGTAAATTAACTATATTGGCCTTAATTTAATACTAATTTCTCTAAAAAAATCAATAAATTGAAGTAATGATTATTGGTCTTATACAAAGGGTAAATATAGAAAAAAAAATTATTACTCTTTAAAACCACAAATGTGACAAGCATTTTGGAACAAATTATTTTCTCAAATGTGACAAGTATTATGGAACGGAGATAGTAATTCTGAAAGAGTTATTATGTGAAAATCCATAAAATCCATAAATTAGAGAGGGGTAAGGAAGACATATTTTCTATCCAAAATCTTCAAATTTTCCTAGCTAAGTTAATACCAAATATTTAAATTTTAGAGAATTTCACTTTTCAAAGAGAGTGTCGCGTCAGTATTCATAATTCTTTTTTATTATATATAATAATAATAATAATAAAGTTTTGGTTCAAATTTTCATAGAATTGTAAAAAAATTAAATTTCAATATTTAAATTGCGATAAATTAAAATTTAGTCGCAATAATAAAAATCAGTACAAAATTCAATAATCAGTAAAATGGTTTATTACAAGCTTGGCAACAATGACGGGGTTCCCGCCCACTAACCAAAGTTTTTAAAAAATTACTTTATAAATTTTTGAAATTTTTTATTTTTTAGAATAATAAATATTTTCAATTTCACCCTTCAACTTTTTAAATTTTTTTAAACCCTCTTCTTAGCTGTGTTGATAACAATATTTGATTGATTTGGGTGATAGTCTATCTAGTTTAAAAAGAATTTTCAAAAACAAATTACGGTTTGAAAATTTTTCAAAACAAACAAAATAATTTAATCAATAAATTAAGCTATAATAAAAGATTTTGCTGCAATATGGTTTACAGAAATATGTCAATATATGCAACAACATAGATGTTATAGCTTTATAGTTACAAAGTTTCAACGTCATTGTTGAATTATTTAAATCACTTCACCTACATCGTTAATCGGAATCATTGACAATATTAATAATTTTTTTTTACAAATATTTATTTTGAGTTATGTACAGGGACCCAGTTTTCCATCAAAAGAGTAGTCTTAAAGTTTTTTTGAGAAGAGGTCTGAAAGAAATGCCATTGAATTCGCAAAAAGCATAAATAGAGCGGGTCATATGGAAAAAACAAGGTCAAAGAATTCTCTGCCACACCTTGTTTAGTGGTCACAGTCACCTTTTCTCTTACTTTCATTTTTTTTTTTTTTTTTTTTTTTTCAAATGCCGTTTTAGACTGTAGTGGTCATATCGTCTCCAAAGTCTCACCAATTCTACACCTTTATTCAGATCAACACTTTCACTTCCGTTAATAGATTCCTGATAGTTACAGCCAATTTATAGTTGCTTGCAGATTATGAAAAACACTATGGTCTGAAGCAATTGCAGAGCTTTTTTTTTTTTTTTAAGAACCGATGTGTGTTAATCCTTTTAAGCAGTAGAACTTAAATGTTTTTTTATATTTTCAGCAAGTGTGTATTTTGAGAACCAAACTTATGCTTTAGTCTTATGGAGTTCAATATCACCTCAATTAACATATTCGTTAGTAATAATAAAAGATACCTGAATAGAGTAGCTCACGAGCTCGCTAAGTTATTTTTTTCTGTTAGCTTAGATGAGTGTATTTGGGTTGAAGAGGTACAACCCTCTTGTTAATCATCTGGTTATTGATGATATGATTTCGATGATTTAATAAAGTTTATTTATTTCCTAAAAAAAAAAAGATGCCTACTTGTGAAAACCTTGCCCTCAAAAGGGGCGCCCTTATTATCATGGAAAAAAAATAAAATTTTGAGAAAAAATAATGTCAATTAATACTTATTCTTCTATAATTTATATCTATCTATCTATTTATACTATATATAAAAGTGGAAATAAGGGGAATAATGAGATTGCATACAATGCCCTTAACGAAATTTTAAATATTCTAAAATAGCCTTATTAATGATCAATTAAATTTTATTGTGGATATTATGCTTAATAGATAATTAATGTTACAATAATACCCTTAATGAAATTTAAAATATTCTAAAATAATATTATTAATAATCAATTAAATTTTATTTTAAATATTACGTTTAATACATAATTAATGTTAACTACATACCAATTAAATTTTATTTTAAATATTATGTTTAATAGATAATTAAAGTTAACTATATATTAATAAATATATTTTATTTTTAATTATTTTAATGTTATATAATAAGGCTATACATAAAAATTAAAAATTCCTTTATTTACTATATATGTTTTTAGTTTAATTCGATTTAGAATTTAAAATTAAATGTTAGAGCTAAATACATATTACTTATTTCATGTATTTATTGTAATTATTTTTCTCTCTTTAACCTAACAGATAATAAAATAAATTTATAATCTAATCTACATAAATGTGAGAATAGATGAGGGAATTATGGGATTTTCTAAAATAGCTTTAGTTTAATTTGAAATTCCTAATATATCATTTTAATTTACTTTTTATGCATTTTAATCGAAGAAAATAAGTCTATTTATCCTTTTGAAGATCTTTTTTAGTTGTATTTTTAATGTATTTTAATCGAACAAAATAGATTCCATTTTATCTTTTTGAATATTCTTTTAGTTAGACTTTTTATGCATTTTAATTCGAGAAAATAAGTATATATATATATATATATATATATATATATATATATATATATATATATATATATATATATATATATATATATATATTCCTATTTGATCTTATAATATTATTATCCAATAATTTTTACAATTAATAGTTTTTTATATTTTTAATCATATGTTCTCATGTTATATTCTTTTTTAGGAGATAAATAAAAAATCTTAATTGAACTATTAAAAATAGAATTTAAATTCTTTTAATTTATTATGTTCTGAATTTTTTAAAATATGATTAAACACTTTATTATTAGACTTTGTTAGTTAATTTCAATGAAAGTAAAATAATTTTTTAAATATATTATTTTTCTTTGAATTTTTTTTTTTGAAGAAGATGGTGTATACTTATTTGAATCATTTACATATTGTATTTTAAAATTTTTTATAGTATTTGACTAATATAAAAAAAGAGAGTTGCCCTTTTTTAGTCTAATGAAATTTATTTGAAAAAATAGGCTATAAATGTTGAATTTGCTATTATTTTTATTTTCGGCTTTTCTATATTAAAAATGAAATAAAGAGAAAATTCAAGAGCTTTTTTTTCAATATTTTATTCTTTTCTATTTGGAATTTTATTTAATTTTATTTATGATTTAATTGGATATGTTTTTCTAAAATATCTTTAAATAAATTGTGAGTCCCAATATATGTATGGCACAACCCAAAAGGGGGTGAATTGGATTTTTTTTTTTTAAATAAGTATAATTTTCAAAAATAAAATCAGAATTCTGTTGCAGCGACAATAGAAAGTGTTTATGAGTAGTAAGTTATCAAGATTAGAACTTCCTCACAAAGCTTAATGCAAAATTAGAAAGACTTTGTAAAGAGTAGCTATTGATTAGAACTGTTTCACAAATCTTAATCAATATCAAAAACACTTTATGAAGGAAATTTATTATGTTTAAAACTACTTCATAAAGCTTAGACAATTATTAAAGATTATGTGAAAGACAGTTATTGAATTTTAGAACTGCTTCACAAAGTTTTAAGCAAACTTAGAAAATTGACTAAAATCCAAATTGTGATATGTACTGAATATAGAAGAATATATTAGAACTTGGTATATTCACAACACAGAAATCCAGAGTTCTAATGTTCCACAGAGATAAAACTTATTCACGTTTAAAATCAGAAACTCATTAACAACTTTGCATTTTTGAACAGATTAACAGTTGTGTAAATAGAATATAATCAAGCAGAACTTCAGAAAATAAAAGAAGATAAACACAGAGATTTATAGTGGTTCGGCACTAACTAGCCTACATCCATTCCCCAAGACTCATCTTGAGATCCTCCACTATGTTATCTCTTTTCAAGGGTAAGAGACACATCGACAATACAAGGAAATAGATCAACACCTAATCTAACCTTTATCCCACTAGATTTTTCAAAGGTTCTAGGCAACCTCAACCCTTCTGTTTTTGCAGATACCTGAAACTCAAATCAAGACATTAGAATCCCACACAAGGAGAAGGTCGCTTGATAACCTATTCCACAATAGCTTTTCATCTAAGCCATTACACAAAAGTTTTTCAAATAAAAACCTGTCTAAAACAGATTACAGAATCTATATAGACAGAGAGAAATGCAAATATAAGCACAGAAAAAACAGAAATCAAGATTAGAAAATTAATTTAAAGAATAGAACTATTTTTCAATAGAAGTTGTTATAAAATTTTATTTTCTCTTAAAAATGTTTCTTGAAGCAAAAAGACAAAAAGAAATAAGAGGGTTGAGAGAGAGCTTTAAGAGATAAAATGTTGAAGCAATTAACTCTTACTCTTGTAAAATGAATTACCCACGTCTTCATAAGAAGAAGACGCCTTTTATAAAGGGATGCAGATCCCGTTTTAGAAAGTGTAATCTTTAGCTTCTAAAGAAGAATTTTTGACTTTTCAAAACTAAAAGATACGGAGATCTTGTTGCCAAAAATGTTTAGGGTCAAAATCTTTTCTTTTACGGTAAGCGAATAAAAATAAGATTTTGGACTTTCTTCATAAAATAATTTTCGAAAATAAAAAATATAGAAATCTTTTTCAAATATTTTGTTACCAAAAATATTTAAGACAAAATCTTTTTCTTTTAGATAAGAGAATTAAAATCGAGATTTTGACTTTTATTATTTAAGGTAATATCTTGAAAATCATTTTTGAGAAAGAGAAGAAATACTTTTGTGCTTATAAAGGAATATTCTCTCTATCATACAATAAATCCTAAGATACTAAAAAAAATCTTCACTATTCTTCAAAGTCTTCAATTAATCTTGGATTTGTAGGAACTTGCCTTCTTTATCAATTTTCATATTTAAAAATAAATAGATATGCATAAAACAATATTAGCACAAAATATTAAATTTATTCGTTTTGCATAATCATCAAAATCTCAAGATAGAATTAAACCTTGAGCCAACAATCTCCCCTTTTTTGATGATGACAAAACCAATAAATTTATCAAATATAAAATGATATGCTCCCCCTAAATTTATGCATGTCAACAAAAATTCAAGTTCTAAACATAACAATTTTATCATGAAGCAAGATTAGAACTTATAAAACTCCCCCTAAATAAGTGTAGTGAAATATATGTGGGGATTAGAACAGAATAAGGTTTTAGAAACTGATATTAGAATTAAAGCTAAGTTCTAAGTCTAACATTTAGAACATATGTTTAGAATTAAGAACTAAGTTCTAAAGTCTAACAATCAGAGCATGTGATCAGAGCAAATAAAGATTTAGAAACTGATACTAGAGTTAAAACTAAATTCTAAATCTAACATACAAAACATACGTTAGAAAAAAAATTCTAAAATCTAAGTATCAGATCATCATATAAAGCATAAAGCATATTCTGTTTATATGGAAACAAAATAACACAGATTAGAACATGATAAGCACATAGAGATTAAATACTAAAAATGTAACATTTTCCTTCAGGTACTTAAAACCAAAATGTCATGTGTTCTCCCCCTTTTTGTCATCATAAAAGAGGGTTAGTAAAAACAGAGCAAATAAACAAACAGAAAATAATAAATCTAGAAAATTTAAACAGAATTCAAATAACACAAACTACAAATACAAATAAAGAACTAAAATAAATAACAAAAAATAGTTCACAAAACATAGTCAGAGCAGATTCGAAGGGAGTCAAAGGGGTTTGGAATCAGTTCTAAGTCTTTTAGAACTTCTAAGGTTCTGTGTTGAAGAAGTTTCAGCAGGACTCTCAAGACGTTTTGAAGAGGGATGCAGAGGAGGCTTCCTTCCATGAACTCTATGCCTTCCCGCAGTGTGCTTCACTTTCTTCGACTTTTCTGAGGTAGGAGTGTAGAGTGTACCCTTTACCTTTAGAGTAGCTAGCCTTCTCTCATTGACACTTTTCATTTTCTTCATAGAATCGATAAGGGACTGATTATGTGCAATCACAACCGTACTATGTTTGATATCCCTGTCAAGTTCCTTATTTTGTTCTTCAATGAGTTCTTTTTCTATGTTGCTCAGCATAGCCTCTCTACTCCTTTGTGCTGTCAAAAATTCTGATTCCTTTTTAGCCTCAACCTCAGTCTCCTTTTCTTTTTCACTTAATTCCAACTTTTCTGTATCAGCATCACTGGCTTCCTCAACTTCTACTGCCTCTCCTTTTCCAGTTGACTCAATCTCTTTTCTAGGATCAACAGAATCCTTTTTCTCTTTAGTTCTAGCTTAATCTTTCTGTTTTTCTTCCTCTTTTTCTAACTCTTTTTCTGACTCTATTTCAACCTCAGCTATTGTCTCTTTTTCTTTTTCTGTTTCTTCCATTTTCTCTTCTTCTGATTTTTCTTTCTTTTCTTCTTTCTCAGCTTCCTGCAATTTTCCTTTTCCTTTTACTAACCTTCTCTTCTTCTTCTTCTTCTTCTTCTTCTTCTTATTCTCAGCTTCTTCTTCTTCTTCTAACCTTAATTTTTCTTTTTCTATTCTTTCTTTTTCTACTTTTTCTTTGTCCTCAGTAACTTCTTTTTCTTCTTCACCTTCTTCATCCTTTAGTTTCAAAGATCCACTATCCAACTTTGAAATACTATGACCCTCACTCTTATCTAAATAAACTTTCAAAAACTCAAAGACAGGGGTAAGCACCATACCATAGGGTAATTTCTTTGGGTTGTTCTGCATTTTATCAAAAATAATATGGCGCAGATTGAAGGGTTTCTTTTCAATTATATGCCACATTATGCACAGTTTAACTTAGTCTACATACGTGAGCGAACCGCTTTTTGGATAGATAAAGTGCACAATAAGCTTATATAACCACTTCATGCTATCATTGAGATTGGAGCACTCAATTATATTTTGTTTTTCCGCAGAACCCTTCCTAATGATTTTCTTTACAAATTCTTCCTTTTTACACCCTTCTACCCTAGAGATGTCCTTTATCTTTGCTACCCTAGACCCAGTGTTTGGTACTCTGAAAATTTCGCTCAAATCAGTGCAAGATAACACTTGGGTTTCACCCTTGATTTTCACAGATAGCATCTCTGAATCAGTGGCTTTGAGAGAGCCATAGAACTCTTTTACCAAATTCTCATAGCAAGGTCTACTTAAAGACAGGAACTCCATCCATCCCTGAAACTCAGATAGTTCCCTAAAGTTGAATTCTTCTTTCCCAAAGAATTTCCAGTTTATAACATATGAACGCATAAGAGGATAAGGAGATAAAATGGCTTTACCTTTGCTGCGAGAACCAGAGATCCTTTCTTTTGATTTTTCTATCCCTTTTGATTTTTCCATTTTACTCTTCGATTTGTCTTTCTTCAAACTCAATTCCTCAATGGATTTCTTCTATCCTGATTTTTTCTTTTCGTACTTCTTAGATAATCTCTTAAGAAGTTGAAGTTCTTGTTCTGTTAAAGAATTAAAGGAGGAAGAAGTAGAACTTGATTTGGCCATGGTTAGGGTTTTTGGAGCAGAGAGTGTTTAGGGTTTCATTTGCGAGGAGATAGAGAAGAGAAAACCATTTTGATAGAAGAGAAAAGTGATTAATTTAGAGAAATTATAAAATTTAGGGAAGAGAAACACTTAAAAGAGAAGTTATAATAAAGAAGAAAACTTAAAGGAATAAAAATGGTTTTAAGGAAAGTTAAACCGACAAAAATATTTAAATAATAAATGCCACCCAAAATTTAAAACAAAACAAAATAAAATAAAGACGCAAACGAAAATAAAATGAACACAAAACAAATAATATAAACACGAAACGAATAAAATTAACACACGACAAATAATAATAAAAAATTGATTGTTTTAATTTTGTCTCAAAACAAAATCTGATGGTGACATTAGAACCTCACATCAAGGCATTATGCATCTCTGTTAGACAGAAATGTTTTTCAAAGTCACATAGAATAGCATATTGAAACATAACACAGAGCAGGTCTTTCAATCTCAAATATAGAAAGTATTTTAGAATATACTTACAGAGTTCTAAAGTTAAGAGTTTAGAACTTGTGAATACTCAAATTTTGAGGCTCAAAAAGCCTGTTGGTTGACTTTGGCTACAGTAAATTTGACTGTGCTACAATGAATTTGCTACAGCAAATTTAATTGTGCTACAGTGCATTTGCTACAGTAAATTTGACTTTTCTACAGTAACTTTGACTCACAAGCTCAAAGAGCCAATTTTCCCGGACTGCAACAGTCCGGCCGACCGGAGGCCATTTCGGAAGTTCACCGGAAATATGTCAATATGGTACTTGAAACGTCCGGGGAAGGAAAAAATTTTATGAGGATCGGGGCGGAACAGGTCCCGGAATATTTTTCGGAAGTCTGAAACTCCCTAAAAGAAGGCTCCCGAAGCGAGGCACGTGGCCCAACACCGGCACGGCGGCGCCCAGCCCACGCCAAGCGCGGGCGGGGCCCTGGCGCCCAGCGCGGGCGGGGCCTGGCGCCCACGTCGGGCGAGGTCCTCCCGCCCCGCGCGGGCGATGCCTACCCTGCGCCGCGCGGGCCGAGGCCACTCCCCGCGCCTCGGGCTATTCCCCGCCTGCGCCGTCTCTTTCTTCCCCCCTCTCCTCTCTTTCTATTCCCCCCTCTCCTCTCTCTTGTCTATTCCTCTCCCCTGCCGTGCTAGGCCTGTCGCCCCATCCGACAGGGCGGTAGTTACCAGCCTGGCCTGGCGGCATCTACCGCCCAGATTTTGAGCTGTGGCTACCGCCATGCCAGGCGGCAGCTACCGCCCAGGGACCCGAAATGGCCTATAAATAGACCATTTTCAGGCTGTTTTTGACACCTTGTCCGTTTTGACGGACGAATCCTTCTCCCTCTCACGCTCCTTGCGTTTTCTTTACCGCTTTTTGCATTTAATTTAATTTTTTATTGCATTTTTATTGTGATATTTGGACATTAAAATTAAACAAATTAAAATTAATTAATATTTCTAAGCGAGGAGCTTAATCGGGAGTTAAGAAGCGGTCGTCAATTAAATCAGGTATGTAAACAAACTCTGCCAATTTAATGTTAGCACTTCATGCATATTTCTCTTCTACTCCTAATAATTCTACAATTGCATAAATGCATCCACGTCATTATTTTTTTTTGGTAAATAAACTGCTTGAATAAAAACAAACATGATTAAGCTTAACGCCCGATTAATTAATAATTGTGGTAGTTAAGCTTAAATCCGACAATATTGGCTAAAAGAACCTAGTTAATTAATAACTACGGTTCAACTGCCTTATTTCGAACAAATCCGGCTTAAGTCCAATTAATCAATAATTGTGACTAAAAGCCTAAATCAACTTTTTTTGGCAAAATGCCTTAAAATCAATCTTTTAAGCGACAAATCGTTTAAATGAACCATTTTGGCACAAATGCCTAAATCAATCAATTTTTGGCAAAATGCCTAAACAAAATGCACAAAGCATACACACACTCATGCACAAAGCATACACACTCATGCACAAAGCATACACACTCATGCACTAAGCATACACACACCCATGCATTAAGCATATCATTCAAAGCCCTCTAAAAGAGGCCTATCGAACTACGTTGACTTTGATCTTCCATTCAAACGGAAGTACGTAGGCACGTTCGGGATTTCACCCCAGGTGGCAAGTCAAAATCACTCAACATTTCATTAATCCATCATTCACCTTGCAAAGCATTCATTCCATCGGTTAGTTATCAGCATGACATAGTCTCGGGATCCACCTCGGTTCGTAGATTGTGCCTTAAACATTGGGATAATTAATCTAGTAACTAGGTTAATTAAAATGGAGTCACTTAGGGTTTTTTCCTAGTTTACCCTAAAATAATTAAACAAGGTGGCGACTCACACACTCACGTGCATTTCTTCCTTTAGTCACATGCATTCATATGCGGTGATATTTTGGGAGGGTACACAGTTTGGCGACTCTGCTGGGGATATTATGTAATCATTTGCATAAAAGTGGCCTACAATTGTTGTGAAAAACTAACCGGCCTTTCTTTAAGGTATATTTTATTATGCTTGTTTTGCAGGGTACCCTAATACGAATCAAGTGTTCTTCCTTAAGAATACTTGATAAATCCGGACTTAATGGAAAAATGTGATTAAGACATTAAAACTTGTTGATTTATTTGCACGATTGAGAATCCTTTTCTCCATTGCATAAAAAATGAACTTCAAATGAATTTCTTCTCTTTCTGTTCAAACTTCTGAGTCTGGATAGCAAGTAGCGCTGATCGGCAGGTCTCCTTTGATTATGTCGACGGACAGCCAAAGCGTCCTCCCTGTTACCGCAAACCATCCCTAATCCTTTTGGGGGTGGCACATGAGTATGCGTACCGTTGGACCCACGCGAAACTCTTTGTTTCACATGTGGTTAGGTATATCCATACTCAAGGTTCAAGGGTCCTTAATAAGCCGATTCTCTATTTGTGTCATAGCCTATAGAACCTATCCTTTAGGACTATATGCACCCAATGGTACGAATCATCTCATTAAAATAAATTATGACGTGTTATTGTGCGCATTCATGACATACCATAAGCATTAAAAAAAAAAAAAAAACAGAGAGAGAGAGTGGAGGGACACAAAAATATCCTTCTGTTTGTCAGTCATGCACAGTTGGACAAAGAGTCGGTCTACTCATATCAGTTACTCTGACACACAATGCCGCCCACTATACCCTAATGCCATTACCCTTACGCTTACAGGTACCCCCTGTTCAAGTGTCAGCTACACCTATAGTGCTATCACCGACCTCACCCAACTCAACTGCACCAATGGCATCACTTGCGATATCCAAACCTTATGAACAACTGGGCCAAAATGGAGGCCAGAATGAATGAGGCATTGACTGCCCAAAGGACCGTCCTGATAGCTGAATTGAGTAATAGTAATAGAAATGGGGCTTCCGCTGGGGGAAGTGAACCTGCTACCTCCAATCAGGGTCCCTACTGCTGAACCAACAAACCCTACCCCTAACCTGGATGACATGCCCTCCAGAACTGCTTCTGAGCTGGAAGCTCAGAAAATAAGAGAAAAACTAGAAACCACCAAACAGAAAAACAATGAACCCTTTCCCTCGTTCCTTACGAGGAAAAGGGCCAAGGTCACCCAAATGATCAGCCGACCCTCTGAACAGGAACAAGTTGATATAATAATCAAGAACTTACTGCCTGTCTACCAGTCACAGCTTCAAACACAGTACTTGCCTACGTTCCAATCGCCCATTGCGACTGCAACTAAGGTGGAAGACTTAATCCAAATAGGGCAACTGAAAGAAGACCCGGGAACCTCAAAATACAAGAAACCTAGCCAATCTAGCAAAGTCCATGAAGTGGCAAGCATCACCACACATGACGGATCCTTTACATGTGGGAAACGTGAGAAACGGCAGTCAGTCGAGAAGAATATATACTGATCTCGGTATGCCAATCCTTTTGGTATTCCGAGAAGCTGTCAAAGCAAACTACATCAAGCCTTTAGAAGACAGGCCACCACCCCAACCCATTACGAAGGAACTACAAAGCTGATGAATACTGTGAGTACCATCAGGGTAACGGGCACAAGACTGAAGCGTGCTGGACGCTTAAGAACCGCATCCAAGACCTGGTAGACAACGGTTCAATCATCCCAAGAAGGAAGCCGAACATTAGCACTAATCCCTTACCAAATCACGGGGTGAATGCTATTGTTTCTGACCAAGGAATTGATCGATCCTTTCGAGCTATTCCTAAAAGTGAGTGACATCCGTGGCCTGGACCTAAATGGCTTATCTGAAGAAGTTGAAGCAATAACTGAACTGGAAGTAGAAGACTTTATGCAGCCTAGTCTCTTTGATGAGGTTGCGGTTATCACAGGAAATAATGGGGATCAAGACCTGCCGAGCCTGATCAAGCCGAACGAAGGACCTTTCACCAACTGGTACGCCGAGGAGGAACACGCTGCTAATGAACCCCCTCCCGAGTCAAACTAGAGTCAGAGTCTGTAATCAAGTCCTGTACTGAGTCTGAGTCTGACCCCGAGTCTACAACCGAGTCAGAGTCCAGTTCCAGTGCTGAGTCGTTAGTGTCGGATCTAGAAGATCCAGATTTCAAATTCAATGTAACTTTTGAAGACAATTCTCTCATAATCAATAAAGGCTTGCAAATTCTTGACTACCCCGCGTGTCTATCTTTCCAAGCATTTCCAAGCAAAATAATGAAAAGAAATAAATGAAATAAAAAAAAAAAAAATAATTGGCAAAGAAGAAAATGAACATAATACATTGCATCTGACTGTGTGAACAGGGAACAGATCAGTGAATGCTAAAGAAGTTTGTGGAAGGCAAGTGACATCACGGGAATTGACCCGGCAATAGTGGTGCACAAGATTCCAGTATACCCTGAGACTAAGCCAGTAAACAGAAGCTAAGAAGGCTGAAGACAGAATGGTCCTTGAAATCAGGAGGAAGTAGCCAAGCAACTGGAGAACAGGTTCATAGAACCCATTGCCTACCCGACATGGGTAGCAAACCATTGTACCGGTGCCGAAGAAAGATGGCAAAGTCAGAATGTGTGTAGACTACCGGGATTTGAATAAAGCATGTCCGAAGGACGACTTCCCCCTGCCGCATATTGACTTGTTGGTAGACCGAATGGCGGGACACGAGATGGTCTCCTTGACCGATCTTGCTGTCGGATACAACCAAATAATGATGCATGTGCCAGACAAAGAGAAAACGGCATTCATCACAGAATGGGGAACCTACTGTTACAGGGTCATGCCTTTTGGTCTCAAAACTGCCGGGGCAACCTATCAAAGAATGGCAACGACCATTTTCCATGACATGATTCACAAAGAAGTAGAAGTGTATGTCGACGATATGGTCATTAAGTCAAAAACAGCTGAAGAGCATGCAACAGCACTTGAGAAGTTCTTCCTTAGACTTCGAAAGTACAACTTAAAGCTCAACCCGGCAAAATGTCTGTTTGGAGCTACATCCGGAGTATTTCTGGGGCATATGGTCAGCCAAAAGGGCATAGAAATTGACCCTTCAAAAGCCAAAGCCATTATGGAGATGCCGGCACCGAGGACGGAAAAGGAAGTCCGGGGTTTCCTAGGAAGGCTACAATACATCAGCCGATTCATCAATCAATTGGCCGACACTTGTGGTCCGATTTTCAAATTGCTCAGAAAAGAGTAGCCGTCAAATGGAATGAGGATTGTCAGAAAGCTTTCGACCAAGTCAAGCAATATCTGTTGTCCCCGCCAGTTTTACAGCCACCAAGGCTGGGAAAGCCTTTGCTGTTGTACCTATCGGTGACAGAAGAAGCGATGGGTGCAATGCTAGCTCAACAAGCAGAAGATACAAGGGTAGAAAATGCCGTGTATTACCTCAGCAAAAGGATGCTAGAATATGAGCTAAAATACAATAAGATAGAGAAATTGTGTCTGGCTCTAGTATGGGCTTGTACAAAGCTGCAGCACTACCTCTCATCTTACACCACAAATGTTGTTTCTGAATCGAACCCCATTGAAATTCCTTATGGAGAGGCCGGGTTCTTGATTGTAGATGGCTAAGGGGTGTCAGTACTCGCGGCTTATGATTTGAAATTTGTGCAACGGAAAGCGGTGAAAGGCGGAGCCTTGGCCGATCAATTAGCAGAATTACCGGTCGAAGACAAAATGCCGGAGGTAGAATTTCCTGATGAAGACTTGTTGAACTTGGAAAGTGAGGTCTGGGAAATGTACTTCGATGGAGCTTCGAACTACCATGGAAACGGGGTTGGAGTCGTATTCAAAACTCCTTGTGGCGAATACATTCCGATTGCAGTCAAATTAGATTTCGACTGCACAACAATGAAGCCGAGTATGAAGCCTGCATAAAGGGGTTAGAAGCAGCCCTGGAAAAAGAGATAAAGGTCCTCAAGGTTTTCGGAGATTCTAACTTAATAGTCTCCCAAGCTTTAAGGAAATGGAAAATTAAAGAAGAGCGTTTGGTTCCTTACCTACAACGCTTGGACGAATTGGCTCAGCAATTTGAGGATTTATCTTTCCACTACTTGCCGCGAGCCAAAAATCAGTTCGCAGATGCTCTGGCTACTTTAGCCTCCATGGTCGATGTAGAAGGAGACCGAGTCATCCGACCTCTGACAGTGCGGCTACAGAAACAGCCAGCACATATCATGAATTTGGTCGATGACAAGCCTTGGTATTGGGATATACAGAATTACCTTCAGAATGAAACCTACCCGGAAGGATCCACTAAGACTGATCAACGAACATTGAGACAGTTGGCATCCGGATATTTCCTTACTGATGGAGTTCTGTACAAGAGAAGTTGGAGCGGCTTGCACCTAAGGTGCGTCGATGAGGGAGAAGCTCAAACCATCATGGATTCCTTACATAACGGGGAATCTGGCCCACACATGCACGGGATAGCCTTGGCTCGAAAAATCATGAACCTAGGTTATTACTGGTCAACCATGAAGGCAGATTGCGTGAGGCACGCGCAGAAGTGTCACGAATGTCAAATTTTTGCTAAGCTGCAAAGACAACCTCCGGTCAATTTGAATCCTATTGCTTCACCATGGCCTTTCGCAACTTGGGGCATAGACGTGATCGGAAAAATCCACCCGAAAGCTTCCAACGGTCATCAATTCATCCTGGTTGCTGTAGATTATTTCACTAAGTGGATCGAGGCAGCCTCTTATTCAGTTCTAAATGCCAAGAAGGCAGCACAGTTCGTTCGTACTAACATCCTTTGTCGGTACGGAACGCCTTTCGAGATCATCACAGATAATGGGTCTCACTTTCACAGTGCATTTTCTAATTTGTTGAAAGAAACGAGAATTCAACATCATAAGTCCTCGCCCTATCGTCCACAAACAAATGGAGCTGTAGAAGCCGCGAATAAGGCCATAAAAGTCATTCTGCAGAAGACGGCCTAAAAAAGCACAAAGCTTGGCACGAACAGCTACCAAATGCCTTATGGGGATACAGGACTTCAATTAGAACACCCACCGGAGCAACTCCGTATTCGTTGGTATATGGTATGGAAGCAGTATTGCCTATTGAGCTGGAAGTTCAGTCAGCAAGGGTTATCCAAGAAAGTCAGATCAGCGAAGCAGGATTGGGTGAAGAATTATCATTTGCAACTTTTGGGTATGGATGAAAAGCGGTTGAAAGCAATCCACCAAACCCAAGTCTACCAAGAAGAATGGCACGGCATTTTAATAAGAAGGTCAAAGACCGAAAACTAGAAGAAGGCTGTTTGGTTCTGAAGGAAATTAGGCAGCCAATTCAAGATCCACGTGGGAAGTTTCGTCCTCATTGGGCTGGCCCCTATGTGTTGAAGAAAGTATTGTCCGGCGGAGCCGTCATTTTAACTGATTTGGATGGTTTAGAATTTGCAAATCCATGTAATTTAGATCAGTTAAAGAGATATTTTGTATAAGCATTGCATAATGTAAAATGAACTACATTAGACCTGATTCTCTTCGAAAAAAAAAGAAATTACATATCGGAGATATGTAGGCAGCCCTCATTGGGCACGGTCTAAACATTAATAAAAATCATCATTTCATCATTCTTTCTTCTTTGCTAATAAAAAAAATAAAAAAAAATAATAATAAAAAAAAATATAATAAAAAAAAAACAAAGAAAAACCCGCTAAGTCGAAAACCCGAAAGGGCGACTTAGGCAAAAAGTCGGGGCCCGCTAAGTCGAAAACCCGAAAGGGCGGCTTAGGTAAAAATGGGTAGCTCGCTAAGTTGAAAACCCGGAAGGGCAGCTTAGGCAAAAATTAGAGCTTAAAGGAATAAAGTTGGAACGTGCTTGGAAAACTTAAAAGTCAAACAACACTCCAATAAAAAAAAAATAAAGCCAAACAGTACAAGCAAAAAGCCAAAAAAAAAAAAAATAAAATCCATGAAACAAAAATACATCTCAAAACCAAAGAATAAAAGCCTATCAGAGTCTAGGCGGCCCGTCGCCTCCGTGGGGCAACGTCCTCCGAGTCATCCCTAGCTGTTGAACTCTCTCCAGCCTCGCCTGTCCAAGGAGTCAACACAATCTCCTCATCAATCCTAACCCCCTCACCAGTGTCAGCCTGAGTCCAACCCTCAAGTGCACTCAGCAGTGCGTTCCTCCTCAGCTTTTCAACCGGCCAGACAGCATTCACGAACCAGGCCCGATACTCAGGAGAAGTCTGAATACCAGCAGGATTAGGTAAAGGCCTAACCATCTGATGATCTCCAACCCAAGCTCTAAGGACAGCTCGGGTAACTCCCGGAGTGATGGTGGAATCAGATAAAGAGTCATCCATGATCGGTACAGTCTGATCTATTCCCATCTGCCTCATAACGCGCGAAGTGCAGTACCAAGTACAATGGGTAAGGCCTAAAAGGTAAACCTGAGTATGGTGAGAGCTGACTTGAATAAAGCGGGTAATGCCGTACCAAGGTACAAACCACAACATTTCGTTTGGACCCAATTCAATCAGCCATGAGGTCCAGGCATCAGCAGACGGATGTGTGATCAAGATCCTCCGCATGCGATACTGGACAGGGTTATAAGGCAGCAAAGTAGGAGTGGCAACCACTTGGAGATGGTCCTTCAACCAAACCTGAGTAATGGATCCTTTCTATTACCAAGGAACAGGCCAAAAAGAAGAAAAGATAAGAAATAGAAAAAGAAGAAATACCTGAAGAATAATAGGAGAAACCGTCCAATCCTCAAATCCTAAAGCGGCTCTGTCGAGGCTCCTGATAGTTTCTGCCAGCACAATACCACCTATGCAACCCATATCCTCCATCTGCCGAACCACGGGACAAAGTCGCAAATCCCCGTAGCCCGGATCCTTGTTGAACAAGAAGCCAGCCAATAAACAAAAAACCAAGGCCCGCATCCTTAGCCTCATCCGGTCTGGGTCATCTGAACAGACCCCTGAAAACTCATCAATCAGGGGCAACAAAATTGCTTTCTGATCACCAACAATCATGGCCCTAGCTTGTGGTCGGCTGAACTGAAACAGGTTTTCAAACGACCGAACATACCCGATCTTGACTTCATGCCTGACCAAAGGGGCATTGGGGTCGCACCCTATGATAGCACAGAACTCCTCAAAAAGAGGACACATCTCCTCCATCATGGCTCCGAACCGGAAAACATGGGCCCTCAGGATCCCAAAGTCTGATGCAGGCCCATAAAAAGTTCCAGTCGATCACCACCCCCCTGAGCGTAACGATAGGAGAGAGACCGTACCTCCCCAAGTTGATCTTTTCGACTTTGGAGAGACTCCTAATCCAGCTGTGCATGCTGTGAGTAAAAAAGGGATTCATTCTTTGAAGATAAGAAGAAGAAGAGAGAAAAGGAAGGATGAATGAAAAACCAAACAAGAAACTTGTTTTTATAGAAGAATGCGCCGAATGATGGCGGCAGCTGCTGCCAAATTGCCACCGAACGAGGGCGGCAGCAGCCGCCAAAACGTCAGCGGCAGCAGCCGCCGACGGCGGGGGCCACAAAAAAAAAAAAAAAAAAAACATCCGAAATGGTGAAACCCCATTTTCATTTCAAACATGCATACATATTTTCAATACTAACCAAGTGCAGGTACGAATAAAATTCAATACAAAAGTACAATGCAGAAGCACCATCAAAGGGGAAGTTTTGAAGGGTAATCATGGAAAGGATCCAGCAAAGGGTACGCAAGACTTCAAACAGTACCGAGGCAAAGCCGATTCAAGGGGTTAGGGCCAGAATGATTTCTCCGAAAACCCAGAAATGGAAGATGCTCCGACAGAGAGGTGTCTGAATTTTGAGCTTAAAAGCGACAGAATAAAGAAGTTATGGTTGGGTCTGCACAGTCACGACGCTATCCCTACACTACTCAAGTCATCTCAGAATCAAGTTGCCTCGACATTCTTTATGGAGAGGCTGCTTCTAAAAAAAAAAAAAAAAAAAAAAAAAAAAAGGAAAAATGGGTCAAAAGGAACCTCTGCACAAAAGAAAGAAATCAAGGACAAAGCTACAGGAAATCAAGTTGTCAAAAACGGGTCAACTGCAAGCTCTCCGTTAAATTCAAACCCATCAAGGGTAGATGACAAATCATCTCAGCCATAAGGACAAAGACCACAGCGGCTGCTCACATTTTGAAAAGCAAGTTAAAAGAAGCAGTCATTTCCACAAATTGGATGACAACAAACAACTTGAAAATGAAGCGCCTAGCATGGTACAAGTACAAGTGTCCTTATAAACAAGGATCATTTCTCAAAACAAAGGAAAGGAAGAGTCTCCTCAAAATTCCTTATGGAGAGGAGAACCATTGAGGAAATAAGTTTCAAATTCAGAGGAAGATAAAGTTCAAGAAAAAGAATCAAATTAACCTCAAGAATTCAAACATGGTGAAGCCAAAGCATAAAAGCTTCTTCAACACTCAAGCCACTCAAGTTACCACCACAATGTGGGTATTCAAAACTCTTTGTGATGAATACAAGTCATATTTCAATCAACCAGTGGTAAAACCACTACAACAACAAAGTCAGATTCGCCTAAGGTCATCACTATCATACGAACTCGAGTCAATAAGTTGATTCAACATCAAATCGGGAAGGAACCCCACAAAGACACCCAGTCGGGAAGGAATCCCACGAAGAAATCAAGCCAGAAATGAATTCTGCATCAACACCCAGTCGGGAAGGAATCCCGCGAAGAAATCAAGCCAGAAATGAATTCTGCATCAACACCCAGTCGGGAAGGAATCCCGCGAAGAAATCAAGCCAGAAATGAATTCTGCATCAACATCAAATCGGGAAGGAATCCCGCATAGACATCCAGTCGGGAAGGAATCCCGCGAAGAAATCAAGCCAGAAATGAATTCTGCATCAACATCAAATCGGGAAAGAATCCCGCATAGACATCCAGTCGGGAAGAAATCCCGCAAAGACATCAAGCCGGGAAGAAATCCCGCAAAGACATCAAGCCGGGAAGAAATCCCGCAAAGACATCAAGCCGGGAAGAAATCCCGCAAAGACATCAAGCCGGGAAGCAATCCCGCGGAGAAATCAAGTCGGGAAGGAATCCCGAAGAAATCAAATTGGAAATGAATTCCACAATCAGCATTAAGTCGGCATTGAATTTTGCCTCAACAGCAAGTCGAAAATAAATTTCGCACCAAGACGGAAAGGAATTCCGCACTAACATCAAGCCGGAGATGAATTCCGCATCAGCCGAGCACGAAGTTCGCATCCTGGAAGGAACTACGAAAGACCTGATTCTCCCCATCCCCCGAAGAGCTCTTGGAGATACGTAGGCAGCCACAAAGGCCCGGTCACAAACATAAGTTTGCATCATAAATAACATTTTCTCTTTGCCAACATAAATCCATGCATTTGATCATTTCAAAAAAAAAAAAAAAAAAAAAAAAAAAAAAAAAACGGCGGGGTTTCCTCCTCTGCCCATCCTCAAAATTTGCGTTTCGGACAACCACCGACTCCCATAAATCATTTTTTATGGTCGACGGTGGGGGGCAACTGTGAATACTCAAATTTTGAGGCTCAAAAAGCCTGTTGGTTGACTTTGCTACAGTAAATTTGACTGTGCTACAATGAATTTGCTACAGCAAATTTAATTGTGCTACAGTGCATTTGCTACAGTAACTTTGACTCACAAGGCTCAAAGAGCCAATTTTCCCGGACTGCAAACAGTCCGGCCGGACCGGAGGCCATTTCGGAAGTTCACCGGAAATATGTCAATATGGTACTTGAAACGTCCGGAACTTTACGAGGATCGCGGAATAGGTCCCAGAATATTTTTCGGAAGTCCGGAACTCCCAAAACAGCTCCCGAAGCGACACACGGTGGCCGCACCGGCGCCAGCCCCCACCAAGCGCGGGCGACAGCCCTCGCCCAGCGCGGGCGGGGCCTGGCGCCCAGCGCGGGCGAGAACCCTCGCCCAGCGTGGGCGGGGACCCTCGCCCAGCGCGGGCGAGACCCCTCGCACCGCGCGCGGGCGAGGCCCCTCGCGCCGCGCGCGAGCGAGACCCCTCGCCCCGCGCGGGCGAAACCTCTCGCCTCGCGCGGGCGAGGCCTCCCGCGCCGCGCGCGAGCGAGGACTCTCGCCCCGCGCGGGCGAGACCTCCCGCACCGCGCGAGGGCGAGGCCTCTCGCCCCGCGCGGGCGAGGCCTCCCGCGCCGCGCGAGGGCGAGGCCTCTCGCCCCGCGCGGGCGAGGCCTCTCGCCCCGCGCGAGCGAGGCTTGTCGCCCCGCGCGCAGGGCCTGGCCCCCCCCTCGCGCCCTGGGCGAGGCCTGCCGCCAGCACACGCGGGGCCTCTCGCCCTGCGCGGGCGGGGCCTGTCGCCCCACCGACAGGGCGGTAGCTACCGCCGAGCCTGGGCGGCAGCTACCGCCCAGATTTTCTGGCGGTGGCTACCGCCATGCACGGCGGCAGCCACCGCCCGGGACCCGAAAATGGCCTATAAATAGGCCATTTTCAGGCTGTTTTTTTGACACCTTGTCCGTTTTGACGGACGAATCCTTCTCCCTCTCACGCTCCTTGCGTTTTCTTTACCGCTTTTTGCATTTAATTTAATTTTTATTGCATTTTTATTGTGATATTTGACCATTAAAATCAAACAAATTAAAATTAATTAATATTTCCTAAGCGAGGAGCTTAATCCGGAGTTAAGAAGCGGTCGTCGATTAAATCAGGTATGTAAACAAAACTCTGCCTATTTAATTTTAGCACTTCATGCATATTTCTCTTCTACTCTTAATAATTCTACAATTGCATAAATGCATCCACGTCATTATTTTTGGTAAATAAACTGCCTTAATTAATTTGATTAAGCTTAACGCCCGATTAATTAATAATTGTGGTAGTTAAGCTTAAATCCGACAATATTGGCTAAAAGAACCTAGTTAATTAATAACTACGGTTCAACTGCCTTATTTCGAACAAATCCGGCTTAAGTCCAATTAATCAATAATTGTGACTAAAAGCCTAAATCAACTTTTTTTGGCAAAATGCCTACAAATCAACCTTTTTCGGCTAAAAGTCGTAAAACCGAACCATTTTGGCGAAACGCCTCAAAATCAATCATTTTCGATTGAAAACCGTAAAATCAACCATTTTAGCGACAAATCGCTTAAAATCGACATTTTTGGCAAATGCCTTAAAATCAATCTTTTAAGCGACAAATCGTTTAAATGAACCATTTTGGCACAAATGCCTAAATCAATCAATTTTTGGCAAAATGCCTAAACAAAATGCACAAAGCATACACACACTCATGCACAAAGCATACACACTCATGCACAAAGCATACACACTCATGCACAAAGCATACACACACTCATGCACAAAGCATACACACTCATGCACAAAGCATACACACTCATGCACAAAGCATACACACTCATGCATTAAGCATACCCATTCAAAGCCCTTCAAAGAAGGCCTATCGAACTACGTTGACTTTGATCTTCCATTCAAACGGAAGTACGTAGGCACGTTCGGGATTTCACCCCGGGTGGCAAGTCGAAATCATCGAAATCATCGAAATCATCAAAATCACACAAACATTTCATTAATCCATCATTCACCTTGCAAAGCATTCATCCATCGGTTAGTTCATCAGCATGACATAGTCTCGGGATCCACCTCGGGTTCGCAGACTGTGCCTTAAACATTGGGATAATTAATCTAGTAACTAGGTTAATTAAAAATGGAGTTTAGGGTTTTTTCCTAGTTTACCCTAAAATAATTAAACAAGGTGGCGACTCACACACTCACGTGCATTTCTTCCTTTAGTCACATGCATTCATATGCCGGTGATATTTTGGGGAGGGGTTCACAGTACTAACATCCTTTGTCGGTACGGAACGCCATTCGAGATCATTACTGATAACGGGTCCCACTTCCAAAGTGAATTTTCTGACCTGCTGAAGCAAAAGAAGATTCAGCATCACAAGTCTTCACCCTATCGGCCACAAACAAATGCGGCTGTAGAGGCTGCAAATAAGGCTATAAAAGTCATTTTGCAGAAGACAGTTAAAAAGCACAAAGCTTGGCATGAACAGTTACCGAATGCCCTATGGGGATATAGGACTTCAATCAGAACGCCCACCGGAGCAACTCCGTATTCCTTAGTGTATGGTATGGAAGCAGTGTTGCCTATTGAGCTGGAAGTTTAGTCGGCGAGGATTATCCGCGAAAGCCAGATCAGCGAAGCAGATTGGGCTAAGAATTATCATTTGCATCTCTTGGATATGGACAAAAAATGATTGCAAGCGATCCACCAAACTCAAGTTTACCAGAGAAGAATGGCACGACATTTTAATAAGAAGGTCAAAGACCGAAAACTGGAAGAAGGTTGTTTGGTCCTGAAGGAAATTAGACAGCCAATCATAGACCCACGTGGGAAGTTTCGTCCTCATTGGGCTGGACCCTATGTGTTGAAGAAAATATTGTCTGGCGGAGCCGTCATTTTGACTGATTTGGATGGTTTGGAATTCACAAATCCATGTAATTTAGATCAGTTAAAAAGATATTTTGTATAATAAGCATTGCATAATGTAAAAAGAGCTACATTAGACCTAATTCTCCTTAGAAAAAAGAAATTGTGTATCGGAGATATATAGGCAGCCCTTCAACCAACTAATTATTACAATTAAATAATAAATAGGACCAATTGAGATCCTTTGCATGAAGCTTAATAATTGCAAACAATAAGTAACTTAGGCAACAATAAAACCACATAATATATAAACATCCACAGAATTAAATAGACACACATTTATTCATAATGATAAAGTGATGATGTTCATGTTCACATGCTCACAGTCTATTATTAAATGGGTTAGGCTAACAATAAGTAAAGGACAATAAAGTAAAGTGCATAAAGCTAAAGAACAGGAATTAAAAAGTGCATAAAGTTAAAGAACAATAAATTAAAAACATAAATTAGGCTTAGACAAGATTTGAGCTGAAAGCCTTGATGTTCATCATGGTTGATAAACAAATACACTTGTCACCACCCATTTCTTGTCGGTTTCATGTTTATTCAGTCCATAATAAGTCCATATCGCGATATAGAACAAGATGGTTATGTGCCTAACTCAAAAGAACTCTAATTCAGGGCCATTCTGTTAATTTCTACGTTCTTGACTCTAAAATGAAGGTCCATGCGCAACTGGAAGTGCCGTGCGCCATACGTAGTGGCATGCAAACCTTGCCCTGATCAAAGGATGCAGAACCAGTTTTAGGGCATTCTGACTAGGGAAAAAGTGGCATGAGCCACATGTAGCGGCATGCAGCCATTACTCAGTGGTGTGTGCCACTTCTGGCGTAGTCAAAAGCCTTCTGGTTGATCATGGATTTCTCTCCTAACCAGTGTAAAGAACGTGTTTTTAGGACACTAAAATAAAAGAAAAAGATGGAGAAGGGTTAAAGGCTCTCGAGAGTTACCTTTGCTTAGAGAAATCCAAAGAGTTCTAGGAAAAATGAATCAAAATCCAAAAGCTTTGAACTCGAACCAATGAATCCAAGATTATTTCTAATCTGAGTGTTTGTGGGATTTTAATCACTTAATAGGGAAAACTTTTTTGTAAATGATTGTATTAACCACTTGAATCCAAAAGAAATATAAGTTTTCTTAGATTCAAAGCAACCCAAAATGATTGTATTAATACAATCTGAGTGATTGTATTAACCGCTTGAGTTTTTAAATTTTAAGAGTTCCCCTTAAGCAACCCAAAATCCCCTCTTGCACAATTCCCAAGCCCTATTTATAGGCAAATGGGGAAAGTCTTGCCTTAATTTAGGAATTAGGTGGCAAGTGCCACTGGTGGGCCCCAAAATCGATCTGGCCCATTTTTACCAAATTGGACAATGTGGCATGCAAAATAAGGGGGTGCACCAGGATGCGAAACCCTTGGAAATCTAAAAAAGTAAAAAAAAGATCAAACAACTCAATTATCTTAACCACGGACCATCGATCGGATGTTCCAATTCAGTTTTATATTGAAAAAGTTTATCATCACTGAGTCTTTTAGGGGTAAAAATTGAGCATCTACATTTTTCAAGATAAGAGAATATAAAAAATATGTGTTCACACAAATCAAATGCAAAAATTGATTTAGGTCCATGAGATTCCTCCTCTTGGAAGATCAATTCCATAAAACAAAAGGTTTATTCCCTAGGTCTTGTGAATACTCAAATTTTGAGGCTCAAAAAGCCAGTTTTCCCGGACTGCAAACAGTCCGGCCGGACCAGAGGCCATTTTAGAAATTTACCAGAAGTATGCCAATATGGTACTTAAAACGTCCGGGACGTCGCGAGGATCACGGAAATGGTCCCGGAATATTTTTTGGAGGTCTGAAACTCCTGGAAAAGCCTCCGGAACGTAAAACTAGAAAGTCCGCCGGCCGCCCTCCACGGCGGCAGCGGCGGCGGCGGCCGCCCTTCACGGCGGCGACAGCCGCCCTCGACGGCGGAAGCGGCCGCTGGAGACGGCGGTGGCAGCCGCCCTTCACGACGGCAGCAGCCGCCCTCACCAGCGGCAGCGGCGGCGGCCGCCCTCCTCGACGGGAGCAGCGGCCGCCCTCCAGCCCGATTTTTGCCTATAAATAGGCCCCGAGTCCTCAGTTTTTACTTACTCAGTCTGTGTTGACGGACGCTCCTTCTCCCCTACGCTCCTTGCGATTCTTTTACTATTTTTCTGCATTTTAATTTAGCTTTATTGCTTTCTTGCTTTGTTAATTGGTCACTAAAATTGAATTAATTAATATTCCCTTAACGAGGAGCTTAACCTGGAGCTAAGAAGTGGCCGACGACTGACTCAGGTAATAGCGAAACCCTCTCTATTTAATTTCAGCATAATCTGCATGCTTCTCTTCTATTCCTAATTCTACAACTGCATAAATGCATTCACATCATCATTAGGCAAATAAACTGCCTTAATTAAATAATTTTAGGCTAAATGCCCGGTTAATTAATAATCGTGGTATTAAAGCCTAAATCCGACAATATCGGCTAAAGGTATCTAGTCAATTAATGACTATGGTATAATCGCCTTTATTTCGAACAGTTCGGCTTAAGTCCAATTAATCCATAATTGTGGCTAAATAGCCTTAATTAAACACGTTTTCTTGGCAATAAATTGCCTACATTGCAATTCAATTGATCTCTTTTGGCAAACAAATTGCTTATAAGTGAGATTAATTTTTTTTTAGCGACAAATCGCTTAAATCGAACTTTTGGCTAAAAAGCCTTAAATCAACCTTTTGGCTAAAAGCCTTAAATTAATCAATTTTGGCGACAATTGCCCAATCAACACTTTTGGCAATCAAATTGCCTAAATCAACTCATTTTGGCTAAAAGCCTTCAAATAATCAATTTTGGCGACAATCGCCTAAATCACATAAATTTTTGGCAATCAAATTGCCTAAATCAATCATTTTGGCTAAAAGCCTTAAATCAACACTTTTGGCAACAAATGCCTAAATCAAATCAATCAATTTTCGGCAAAATGCCTAAACAAAATGCACGAAGCATACACACACTTATGCATAAAGCATACCCATTCAAAGCCCTTTAAAAAAGGCATATCGAACTACGTTGACTTTGATCTTCCATTCAAACGGAAGTACGTAGGCACGTTTGGGATTTAACCCCGAGCGGCAAGTCGAAATCACTTAAATACTCTATTGGTCCAATTACATCATTATCTTGCAAAGCATTCATTCATTGGTTAGTTAATCAGCATGACATAGTCTCGGGATCTACCTCGGGTTCGAAGATTGTGCCTTAAACATTGGGATAATTAATCTAGTAATTAGGTTAATTAAAATTGGAGTCACCTAGGGTTTTTTCCTAGTTTACCCTAAAATAATTAAACAAGGTGGCGACTCATACATTCACGTGCATTTCTGCCCTTAGTCATATGCATTTATATGCTTGATATTTGGGGTAGGGGTTCACAGGTCTTTAAAATAGACCTAAGAAAGTAGTCAAATAGAAAGTCAAAGCCTATATCATAAGGGAGATTGAAGCTAAAAAGGATGGAAAAGAGGTAGTATTGCACCTAGGCAATAGAGAGGACGGGCTTCCCGCGTTGCATGGTATGCTCGTGTTCCCTGAAAGTGAAAAAATGCTATTTGGACCTAGATCCAAGTCGTGCTATGTGCCAAGCCTGGTGCATTTTTCTTGCATGATTTGCATGGACATTATTGTGAACCCTCCCCCGAAGGCAAAATTAATGCTAGAACGAGGTATGCTCACGTGTGTATTTTATGAAGTCGCCACCTAGTTTATTTTTATAAGGGAAAACTAAGAAAGAACCCTAAATGACTCCAATTTTAATTAACCTAAGTCTAGATTAATTATCCCAAAGTTTAAGGCACAATCTACGAACCCGAGGTGGATCTCGAGACTATGTCATGCTGATTAGCTAACCTAAGTGTAAATGCTTTACAAGGTAATTTGATGCAATTGGACCAAAAAAGTGTTTTGATGATTTCGACTTGCCGCCTGGGGTTAAATCTCGAACGTGCCTACGTACTCTCGTTTGAATGGGAGATCAAAGCCGACGTAGTTCAATAAAGCCTATTCAAAGGCATCTTGAAGGGGTATGCTTCATGCATGAGTGTGTGTATGCTTCGTGCATTTTTTAGGCATTTTGCCAAAGATTGATTTTTTTTGTTTTAGGCATTTGTTGCCAAAAGGTGCTTGATTGGGCAATTTATTGCCAAAAATTGATGTTTGGGCTATTTATCGCCAAAATGATTGATTAAGGCATTTGTGCCAAAAGTTGGGCAATTTGTTGCCAAAAATTGGTTAGGCGATTTGTCACCGAAATGATTAAGGCATTTGTGCCAAAACGGGTTTTTGTTGGGCGATTTGTCGCCAAAAAGGTTGTTATTTGAATTATAGGCAATTTGTTGCCAAAAACGATTGATTAAACCGTAGGCAATTTGTTGCCAAAATGTGATTGATTAAACTATAGGCAATTTGTTGCCAAAAACGTGATTGATTAGGCTTTTAGCCACAATTATTGATTAATTGGACTTTTAGCCGAACTGATCGAAATAAAGGCAATTACACCGTAGTTATTAATTAACTAGGCACTTTAGCCAATATGTTTGAAGTTTAGCATTAATACCACGATTATTGATTAACCGGGCATTTTAGCCTAAACTTATTTACTTAAGGCAGTTTGCTGCCAAAATGATTATGGTGTGAATGCAGTTGTTTAATTAGAATTAGGAGTAGAAGAGAATATGTACAAAATGCTGAAATTAAATAGGCAGGGTTTCGTTATTACCTGAGTTAATCGTCGGCCTCTTCTTAGCTTCAGCTTGAAAATTCCAGGTTAAGCTCCTCGTTTGGAGAATATTAATTAAAATTAATTTAATTAAGTGACCAAATATCACAATAGCAGAGTAATAAAAGCCTACACTAAATGCAGAAAAGCAGTAAAAGAACCGCAAGGAGCGTAGGAGAGAAGAGAGCGTCCGTTAACACAGACTGAGTGAGTAAAACTGTCGATTCGGAGCGTTATTTATAGGGAAAAACAGGCTGGAGGGCGGGTGCTACCGCCGTGGACCGCGGGCGCTCCCGTCGTGGCCTGTCCACTCACTAGTTTTTTGTTCCAAAGGCTTTTTCGGGAGTTCCGTACCTCCAAAAAATATTCCGGGACCAGTTCCGCGATCCTCGTAATTTTCCGGACGTTTCAAGTACCATATTGGCATACTTTTGGTGAACTTTCCGAATGGCCTCCGGTCCTGCCGGACTATTTGCAGTTAGGGAAAACAGGCTTTTTGAGCCTCAAAATTTGAGTATTCACAATTATATGGGACCTAACTTATCAAGTTTTAATCTTTTTTGGTCAATTGAGACTTCTAATCAGGAAGAAATACCAGACTAAATATGTTTTCTATTGAGATTTTATTTCTTCCTTAAATAAGTTAGATGATTTTCCTAATTAGAATTGATAACACCCTAAGAAGTCTATATAAAGAGATATCTCTATACTATCAAAGGCCATTATTCCATATTCTATTCTTTTTTACAAGATTTAAAGTAATCAAGTTGGAGGTCAAGATTCAAAGAAGCGTTACAAGTCATTTGTCAACTAGTTTTTATTTTTAAATTATTCTTATTTTATTTTCATTATTCATGATGTTTATGGGAATATTTATAAGTTTATTCGGATTTAGTTTATTCACTATGTTGAACTAAATTTTTATACTAAGGATTTGATGTAACTTAATTTCGATTCTAATTCATAATATCAGATTTGGTTTTCTTTGTTTATGATATAATATATTATTTTGCTTAATGCTTCCAAGTAGAGTTTCTACGTTGGATTAATTTATTTCATTAATCACTATCAAGAGAAGGGTTTTTGCTATGAAAAAGGTAATAAATTTCATGGGTAATAACTTGATATGGAAGCTATATAGTTTAACTCATGAGAGGTTTATCAAATAATCATATAACTAAATGATTGAAAACATATTTGGTTAGACGATTAGGAGATATGTAATTGAATTGGGTTAATGTTAATAAATACATTTGGATGACTTATTAGCGATTTTAGGATTATTTCTCCTATGTTGAACAATTAAAATTGATTACCAACTAATAAAATAAATTGGATAAAATTAAATGAAGTCAAATTTCCTAGTAGCTTTTATCCCTTAAATTTTTCTCTACAATTACTTTGCTTGATTTCCTTTTATTAATATTTAATTTAGTTATTTTATTTTCATTTTGCAAACAACTTTCTCAATTGTCACTTAAATATAGTACGATAAAATAATTTCAGTACTTGTTATACAATTCTCGTGAAAAAGATACTTTATTCGCTTTTATTATTATTGTAATTTCGTGCACTTGTGAATTTGTCTGTCAATTTGAATGATTGAGTTTAATTGAATGGTGAACAATATTAGTTTTTTTTTTCCCTTTATATAAAAGTTACTCCGTATTTATAAATCATACATTTTTAACTGTATTTAAAAAATATATGTTAAACATATTATATATAGAAATTTTTGATTAAATCATATTGAATGTGAATAAACTTTCTAGTTCAATGAATTCTTACCTTTACCGTTTCAACAACTAGGCCGATTTTCAGAACATCGTTATAGATAATTAATAATACATTATTATTAATTTTTTATTAAAATTTTATATTATAATCCATGTAATGCATGTTTAAATGTCTAACGTGTTACTCTCTCCTTTCCAAAATTATGGCCTCACTTTTGGAATGAATTAAAAAGGATACTGAGCCATATATATGAGACGGAGAGAGTTGGCTTTTCCACAATACTCTTATATAATAATTCTTGTAAGTAATTAATATTAGTTGAATATTAAATTGTGGACAAAAAACCTTAAGATAATTAATTTTGGTATACTAACTATTCATCGATTTTGAAAGTTTCAATGAATTATTAATATACAATTTTTAGGGTCTTTAGGTGTATATGTGACAAAATAAAAAGATTATAATTAAATGATTTAACTTTTCTTAAATTTTATGAAATTTTTCTAAATCAAGAAGGAGGGATTAAATCCAAGAAAACACCACTTGCCTACGCCATATGGCCCCAACCCTATCATCATCAAATATACCCCTAACAACACTTGAAGGACTATCAAGGACATGCAAACCACAACTAAAAGAGAGAGCAGCATTAGCCAACTTTATCAACAACTTTGTTTCCTTTTTGATAAACTTTCTTTATCAAAACCTACCATCTTCTCTACATCAAAAGCCTACAAGCAGACACCATAGTCTAGTACCTTAAGGACGTTCGATCCATTGAGTTAAGAAACGAGACTAAAGCCTGGGAATCAGTTTGAACTTCCACCAATTTGAAACTCTTTTCCCAAGCTAATGATAATCCTTGAAAAATGCCCCATAACTAACAACCAACACAATACATTCACTAATGTTCATAACGAAACTAGTTACCCATCTTTCCCCATCATCACGAAAGGCTCCTCCATATACTGTAGGTCCTAGATTCCCTTTTGAACAACCATTCGTATTAAGTGTTACCCAAGACTGAGGAGGAGTAGACCAACTCACAAACACAGTCCTGGCAGTCTCGCACCAATTAAAGCAATCAAACCATTGACCTAAGCATGCTCGAACTCTCTAGCTTTCTTGAGAAGACATTCCTTCAAAATACAAAAAGTAGAGGATGGGTTGAAAATCCTCTCATTTCTGCTTTTCCAAAGCCACCAAACCACTGTTATAAATAAGATATTCCAACTACACCCATCAAATGAAATATCACTTCTCGCCAGATTGATTCGCAACCAGTCCCGCAAAGGTAAGTCATAGAAACCAGGCATTGATCATAGAGGATGAAAAGTATCCTAAACACCCTTCGGCCGACTATAATTCCTCAAAACATGGACCACTAACTCCACCTCCATTAAGCAAGCATCATAGTGAATTTGATTAGTGAAGCGGCATTCAAAGCGCTCCTCAATACACATCACATAACCGTGATAAACTTTCCACAAGAATAACTTGATCCGTTGCGGGACTGGAACATGCCAAATCAACTTCTAGTCATTCAAAGATAAGCTAGTATTCACTTGGCAAAAAACAAATAAGACCACAATACCGTGTAACTACTAGTAGCCAATTAATCCTACATGACACCATCCTAATCTTGCTCTTCATTATTTAAAAAGTAGGCGTAATGGAATTTAATACTTGCTTGGGTAACTTCCCGTGTGGCTTTTGCCAGTCCTAGCCCTCGTTATCTTTCCAATAATCCCAAATAAATCGACTAAGTTCTAGGTTAGAGACAGGCGCAATAGCCAAGTCAATAGGGGGATCAACATGCAACCAGTTATCCTCCCAAAATTGATTTGACCGATCATTTCTAATATCCAGCACAGTACCATCCCTTACCACTTTCATACCCTCAAATATTGCTTTTGATACATGTGAAGAATTAAAGTATTGTGGCCGGAAGGTCAAGCATGTTTCTTAGACATCAAAGTGTATCCCTAAAAGACCTAACTGGAACATCCTTCACCTCCACCGGGACACCATGCATAACATCATCATCATCTTGTTGGACCTTTTTTGTGCTTCTTTGAAGCTAGTTGTTTTCCTCTCTAGGCCTATCTTTGTTGACATAAATCTCCTCAGAGCGAGTCGCCATTATTTTGAATTCCAAAAGCAATTTCTTTCTATAATTTTCTTTAATTATACAAAATAATAAAATTACACATATATATTGTTAGCACGATACCTTTGTGAAAAATTTTTTTGGTGTGAACTAAAAATATCCTGACCTCATTAACAGGGACCGTCTAATCCGGTTCAGGATTTAGTTATAGTTAAGACTCCTCACTCTTTCCTAAATGTGTATTTAATTATATCGAATCCGCGAACTCTTTTCATATGCCAGCCTACATTGCTAACTGAGTCACAATACCTAAGTTAAAGACTATAATGTTGGGACTAAGTTTATGTCACTGTACAATATCAGGAAATATGCACGCGTTAAATGGCGTATATCATAGTAATAATCAGTGTCATCTTCCGCAAGTGTACAAACGAAGAAAAGAAAATTAAAATGAAATTATCATTTCATCGTCTTCTTTAATAAATACATCATTATGTCTTTCTTAACACGCGCCCCTTTCTACACACACATAGACCAGGGAGAGAACTCTCCTAATTTAATTTGATTAATCTCTCTCTCTCTCTCTCTCTCTCTGTGATCAGGTCTAGGGTTTCGAAATATTTGCTTCTCTCACTGTTCCATTTCCCTATTGGATGAAGTATTATTTTAGTACTGGTTTTAATTTCTCTGCCTCGATTTCTTTAAAATTAGGGTATCAAATTGGAGGCATGATGCTAAAGGAGTTGTAATTTGGTTTTATTAATTGGATTTTGCATCATGGAGAACGGTCACGATGGAAAATTAGTTAGTAAGATGTCGGGATTAGGGCTTAATGATTTTGCATCTTCGTCTTCGAATCTTGATTTTAATGCTAACAACGGGACTATGGCTACCATGACTTCCACCTCCGCGACCAGCAGCAACAGCAACAACAACAACGACAGCTTGTTTCAGGTAATGAAAGCTGTAGAAGCTGCCGAGGCCACCATCAGACAACTGGTATGGTATTTTACGTGCAAAGAAATGATGGGCATGCTTTGGTTGCTTGTTTTTTAAATCCATAAGTCAGAAAATGGACACTTCGAGACTGTAATATAGTTTTTAGTGGAGTCACTATTCTTTATCTTTTTAGTTTCATATATTTAAACACGGGATTTTATTGATAATGAATGTAATGAGGTATTTAGGAGTTTTGGTCCTTTTTTACTTGTTGATTTTGGCATGGAAAGAATGGAGATTGGCTGGTAATATTTTGCATTGTACCTTCTCAGGTAGAAGAGAATACCGGATTAAGGACTGAGAACACCGGATTAAGGTCTGAGAATACCCGGTTAAGGACTGAACTCCAGAGGACAATGAAGGAACTCAAAAAATATGTAAAGCTCCTATAGTTTCTGCTAATTATCCATTCAACTTTAATTGATATTAACTTATCAAATCAAACTGTTTTTGGGTTATCATATTGCTTATGTAGGTCCTGTTTGGCATCAACTTTTGAGGTATTGTTTAGTGTTTAATACTAGTCAAATGCTACCTCGGTATTTATACCATTCGGTAATATAGTGTTTATACTAGAATTTAGAGGTTGAGCAAGTGGATCATGGAACCTTACCTCCCTTTACATTTAGCTAAAGGCTATTAGAACAAATGACAACTACAGTGGTTATGCTGATTCTTGCAAAATCCTACAATAACTGGAAGTTACTGCAACAGCTAGTATTGCTGAATAGGGCTGTAGTTTTGTCTCCTTTAGTTTTTGAGAGTAAATTTTAATGCACAGGATTTAAACTGGTATTGGTCTAAGTACATGATTTTAATACCATGGGTATCAAATCATAATTTTCCTCTGAACTGGTTAGAACATATCAAGAGATATGGTTTGATTTAGTAAGTGGGTGATGATTTCAATAGAATCACGCTAACAATAGCATCGTGTTCGAATACGATGACATGACATGGAAATCTAAAATATACTTGAATGCATATGATATTTACTTGCACATAATAAATTCCTTTTGAAAATATATTGAAATAAATACCTTGAAACTCGGGAGCTGCTCTAGATTCATTGTGAGAAAATATATTAATATAGATGTATGCTGAACAATTTCCCAATTCTTAGTTTCTCACTGTGACATAGTATTCTTACTATAAAGAATAGGTAGTTTCTCAAAGGAGTATATATGCCTCAAACTGTCTACTCACTAACAGAGTAAGTAAATTTCAGCTCTAATCACCCTTAAGTGTACAATTACATGGTACATAATTTAGCTCCAATCTAGAGCTGTTGTGAACAGCAGCTGTTAGGGTATATTTGGTACCTTTGCTTTTCGAATTATTCTTTTCCATTATAATTTTAGTGGCATCTCATTGATTTTACAATTCTTTATGATTTACAATCAAGTCCATGTTGCTATGTGTAGTGGGATTTAGTCTTCATAAAACAGTCATGTCCCTCGTCTGTGGATCTTTACACATTTTTATTGGTTGTGGCATTTGGCAGAAAATTGATGAATCAATGGGCCAAAGATCTCATTCTGTTGATCCATGGAATGAGCAGGTTCATGGTCCTTATGATCAATCAGTTCCATCTGTAAGTGATCTAGAATATAAGGTTAAGGGGATCGGCACTACTTCTGCAGCTGATCCATCTGCCACGCTGGTTCTCCACCAAGATTTAAAGCCTAATAGTGAAGATCCTGCTATAAGGAGTCGGGTTGAAAGCCACTCAGACATTAGCAAGATAAATGGGACTCTGAAGGTGCTTCCTGTAAGGCAGGCACCTGTTGATAATGCTGGTTTCTCCCAGTTCTCGTCACCATCTGCGGCATCGCTTTCCCCAAGCAGGTATTTTGAATAGATTAAAGTAGTCTTGGCAAGGGTAAGTACAGATTCCAACAACATTGCATGTTTATGCTAGGTATCAAATCGAAGGGGAATATGATCCACGGTCAAATTTGTCTGGACATGGGCTAATGCAAATGGCTGAAGTAAATAACCCAAGTGGTCTTTGGAAACAGGTATTCAAAATATTGCTCTTCAAGGCCTTTAGACACACGCATGCATGTCTATAGTGCAGGTCTTCTTTATAAACTTATTTACATTTCTATAGGACTTTGTTCTCAAGATTAGGGAGCATGAAGACGAGATTTTTCTGTTGAGGAAACATCTTGCTGACTATTCTTCAAAGGTAAATGAGCATAAGCAATAATCACTTGTTTCCTAGGTTCCCTTAATGCTTCTATGTTCAATAAAACCTGTGCTGTTTGAAGGTCTAATAAATAACATTTGTTGACAGGAAGCACAAATACGAAATGAAAAATATGTCCTGGAGAAGCGCATTGCTTATATGCGCCTGGTATGCTGGCCTTTGCCTTATATGCTGCTAGTTTGTCCTCCTCCCCCCACCTCCACCCCTCTACTCCTATCTCATTCTTCTTCTTGTTACCTCCCTACACTTGTTTGGCAATAATCCAGTTAAATTTGTTGGACTTCCTGCTGTTAGGCATTTGATCAACAACAACAGGATCTCGTTGATGCGGCATCAAAAGCTCTCTCATACAGACAAGACATAATTGAAGAGAATATACGTCTGACATATGAATTGCAGGTTACTTTACTCACTACTGTATTTGTTTATGTTTATTCTTTATCATCTTAGGTACTTGATTTACTTTATTGTATATTTTTACACTCATTGCTTGGATGTTTTACTTGTTTGTTCAATTTTTCATCAAAATTGGATCCTACTTTTTAATTTGAAATTCTTTCTGTTTTCAACTATTGATCATCTATTCTTTAATGTGCCTTTCTACCATATATGTTGTTAGTTCTGCTTGTATATTACTATCTTGAATTTAAATTTTTACCAAATCTTTGCTAAGTTGAAAGTAATGTTTGTTTGGAATGTACTGACAAATTCTTCCTTTCCTTTGCTTAGCATGTTTTAATAGTCACTGTCAATTGATGTTGAAGAACACTTCTCAGGCATCTGTCTCTTAAAGTTCTTCTGAAAAGTTACTGTAAATTTGATGATGTTATGCATGGCTTTATGATTACCATCAATTTAGTGGCTGGTCATATGCATCTATCCTTTTGTTCTTTTAGTTCAATAAAAATTTGCCAGAGTTACTTTTGAGGTCCTTAATTTCTTCTCGCAGGCTGCACAACAAGAAAGATCAACATTTGTTTCCTCTTTGCTGCCTCTTCTTCAAGAGTATTCTTTGCAGCCACGAGTTCCAGATGCCCAGTCTATTGTTAGCAATGTCAGGGTCAGTATCAATTGTTTTGAATCGTGTCTATGAAGTTTTTTTATGCTTTTATGGTGTAAGAATTTTTTTTGAAGTATGCATTTAGTTAGTATGTTAAACTTTTTTTTATTTATTTTGACTGCTATTACTTGCTGCTTGCAAATGAATAATTACTTTTTGTTGTTAAATGAATATGTATATTTTAGTGATTCTTGTAGCATACCTCGGGTTTAAGGCTCAATGATCACTTGGTAGTGCCTCTATCATTGCCTGCCTGACTCAACTAAGGGGCACACTTTATTGCTTGGGCATGCACCTTTTCTAGGTTTAAGGTGCGGCAAAAGCAGGCCTCTATTTTTATTACCACCATTCATGTTCTTAGTTAATTTTTTTATCTATAGTGTTGCTTTAAGTTTGGACATTAGTTTATGATGTGTTATGAATTTGTAATACACCCAATTAAATAGGCATTAACTGAAAAAAGGACAAGGATGGTAGGTTTTGTGACATTTTCAATTGAAAGCAGCAGGAATGAAAAAATAATGAAAAAGAGAAAAATTAGAAACAGGAAAAGAAGAAAAGAAGAAAATAACGATCCAAATGGGGTTTTAGACAATTTCTATCTGGATTTGAAAAACAGAATAAAATCTATTGTGGAATCAGAGTGAATCATTTGTTTATATCATGAATTTTTTCAAACCATTAGCAAAATCACTGGTATCAATAGTAAAGCAAGGGTGAATTAAATATTGAAATTAGTAATAAATAAACAACTTAACTGTCTGTCTGGATGGGGTGAGGGAAGGGTAATTAATGGAAGGTTAAGGAAGGAGAAGGGCAAGGAGGATTATAATAAAAATTTCGTGTTTGGGAGAAGCTGAATTAATCGAAAAGTAAAGAAAGGTGATTTATATTCTTTATGTTTGGGAAGAGTTGAAGTAAGGGAGATGAAGCTTACTCTTACATGTAAATTAATTTACATGTCTCACCTCCACCTACTTACACCCCAAGTTCCACTTTAGACTCATATTGCACAGGTGTGCACTTGTGCTTTAGGCTCCTGGACTCTTTTGCATCTTGATTTGCCTTGTTTCTTCACTAAACTTTGGGAAAAATTACGATGTGTTTGAAAACCTTAAATTTAATCAAATTTCATATAAGCCATAAAATAACATTTTCAAGCAAATTTCCTTCGAGCTCATCTTTAGTTCTCCTAAATCTGGAATAAATTAGAAAATTATACTGAAAATTAAGAACAAGTGGACTAAATGTTGAAGATCAAATGAAATTGCTCAAAAAAAACAAATATCTTATGGATCTAAAGAATTTTAATTATATTAGCCTTTTAGCTTTTGAATCATTTTATAAATTTTTGGATATTTAATACTTACAATAAATAGGTATAAACGTTAATAAAACAGTGGAGAAAATAAGATAAATATAATTCTTCCCTATAGCTTTTGTAGGACTCTCAATGTTGCGTGTATAATTGCATAAATTGAACTAGTCATTCTCCATTTTTTCCCTAATTAATTTGCTTTCTTTAAGCTAGTTAATGAAATGGTAAGATTAATACTATCTACATACATATAGAGGTTCCCTGCCCTGATATACATACATATATGTAAAAGTAAGTAATATGAAAATATGATGATAGAAAATTTAAAACTAGCCAAAAGTTTACCTTTTCAATATTTGTCTTTGATAAAAATAAACATGAAAAAAAAAAAATCATACATTTTGGAGAAGTTGTCTGTGGTTGGGTTATTAAGAAGGAGAACTGATAAGGGGGAGTTGTTGGTAGGTGAATAAGGGAAGGAAGTAGGAAAATAAATATCTCTCTGCTCCCTTGTGAAAAAGTCTCAGCATTTGTAGGTCGAGTGGCTGTTAGGCCTGTTACACTTTTATTGAGAACAGCTGAAATGGCAGTTACACTTGACACATTGGCATTTCATGATGATCTGAATCAGGTGTTGAAAAATCACGTCAACCTTTCAAAATCTGTCATGTAATGGGGTATTATACAAACCCTGCCTCTAACTAGTCTGTTCCCCCTCCCCCCACCACTCGCGCTTGTCTTGTGTGGTGTTATCTTTCCCACAATTCACATATCTCTGCTTTGTTTTCTGTACTTCAAGTATTCCCCCTTTCTTTTTTAATTAATTAATCAATGACTTATTCTTTTCTGTTTTATTTTAATTTTTGCTATAAGTTGTATACACATTCATTGCTCGTCTTCTTCCTCAGGTTCTGTTCCGACATCTCCAGGAGAAGCTCATTCAAACAGAGGTATGCTATTATATCTGAGGTTGTCAATAAAAATTACTTGCTTCCTATCTTATTTTGGATCTTTAACTAGTAAACAGGTGCTATTAATATTGAGTATCCTGTTGCACTACTTATTGACTTTCATAAATGGATTCTGTTGATTATCATTTTTCTTTGGCTCCAGTCAAAGCTCAAGGAATCCCATTATCAATTGACACCTTGGCATTTGGATGCCAACCACTCAAATGTTGCTCCTCAGTCACCATCTCATTCAACTGGTGCAGCATTTCCTTTTATTTCCTCTCAGAACAAAAGTGTACTTGAATTGGTGCCCCAGCCAACATATGCCCACGGAAAGCTATCTCTGTCTTCTCCTGATCCGCAGACAACTGAATGGGGGCTGTTGAATCACCATCAGGGAGATTTGGGTGGTGCTGTTGCAAAAAATATGGAACCACATGATGTAGGGAGATATTCACCTCTTGCAAGCAGGTGAGCCTGGTCAAATGGAGACTGCTATGTGAACTGAATGTACAATTACAACCATCTCCATTTGTTGGTGGGTTCTGTTTTCATTAAATTCTTATGTTGGTGTTGGTAATATATGCATGATCATGGTCTAAATGATGCCTCTTAATTGTGTGGATAATAGACATTCCCTGACATTAGCTGTCTTGCATCTCTGCTGCAAAATAATTAAGCTGCCTTTACTTTGCTCATTTTTGAACAAATATTGTTGAGGTCTTCATTTGCATATATCTTCTTGGCCAAAGTTGTGTTGTTTTGTGAAATAATCATTAATAATTTTGACAATTAAAACATTTCTAAGCTTCTTAAGTCTTCTTCATATGGATCAAAGGAACAAGGCGCATTAAAGCGCAAAGGACTGCTGGAGCCTAGGTGTGTGCCTGAGCTAGGTGAGGGAAAGAAAAGCATAAATCTGAAAATTATATTTTAAGATATCAGAAAAAATAAGAAAAAAAAATCAGATATACATGGAAGAAACATGTAAATCAGAACAGAATCAGCAACATAATGACTTGTATTTTAAGGTATTGGAGTTAAGAGAGAAGGGAGTAGAAGCAAGAACATTGAAAAAATACGGAAGCAGGAAACAGAAAGCAGATAAAGGAAGAGAAATTGAAAGAGAGAGATATATATCTGGATGGCTGAATGGCTGTTGGCCAGAGACTGGATTGCAGGAGTGGAGCCAGGGGCAGCGCTGGATGGAGGAGTGAAGGCTGAATCGAAGAGCACAACACTGGTTTTGTGTTGCACTCTGTTTCTATATTTAGTTTATTTATTACATAAAAAAATGCTGCTTGGACAACTTTATATTGAAAGAAAGCCCTAGGTGACAGTTTAGGAAAAAAGATAGAAAGGTACCGCCTATACTTTCAACAGGAGGTTTCCCTGGTCTTTCATGAGTTCCTTTAAGAAGTCTTTTTGAATTGCGTTATTCTTAGATGAAAGTCTTCCCAAATTTGACTTATCGAGCCATCTGCTGCCTCAAGAGTAACAGTCATCATTATCATCCTAGTACCTTCCATAGGTTGACACTGGCGGGTGCGGCAGTGAGCTTTCTATACTTGTGGGTTTATGCATGAACAAATCTTTGCCCCACTAGCGTGCAAGTTACATGGATTTGCATTGCTATTTGTCTCTGACTGCAGAAATATTCTTGCTGGAAATATACAATTTACATGTAAATGCATTATGGTGGTTGGTTATCTTTTATTGTTTAACAGCTTAAATCTACGCACAGTTGGATGTCCAAAGTTTCTACAGTGTAGTTTCTATCAGTGAATTACTTAGATGATCTCTTTCTCAATGTTGCATTGACCCAATATGTGGCTGTTTTCCAGGAACTCTGCGACACAAGATATACCTGCACAGTTTACAGTTACTAGGGGTGATTCACATGCTGTACATTATGGAGAAGAAACTGGCAATAAACAAGTTACTTTTCGTGAGCCTGAGCAATAATGAGATGGATGATCCTGATCCAGAGCGATACCAGAATGAGAGAGAACCTTCAGGCAATTGGGGAACTACCCACCTCGATGATCCGAGCTCCTCATATTCACCTACCTACCTCCTGTTCTTGAAGAACCTTCTTCGTCCTTTTCAGAGGGTTAGAAAAGCTTGGTTGTTGGTCCATTTTTTCTGCCTAAGTTCTTGGTTTAAGCCCTGTTGTTGATTATCCCAAATTGGCATGCAGCTGCTGATGATGATCCATTGCCAGCTATTAAGGATCTTCAAATTTCAGGTGAAGCAGTTCCTGGACGAGAACTCCAGGATGTGGATATTCCATCAATGGGACAACCAGTTGTAACTTTGAGGTATGGGTTCAGGATTAGCATTTGGGTTCAGGATTAGCATTTGGGTTCCATCTGTTATTATGGGTGTATTTCTACATAAAGTTATTCATATTTCTTTAACTGCTTGTTGCACGGTTAGTGGGTACGCCATTCAGAAGATGGATCTGTTCATTATATTGAGGGTAATCTTTTCGTCTCTCCCTTGTGCAATTTTTTTTTCTGGTTTTCATTTTCCTCATGCATAACTGTTCATTAAGGAAAAGGATA
>NW_028322500.1:0-26442 GCF_041381405.1 Jatropha curcas | reverse complement strand
ATCCAGAGTGGGGTAGAATGGGGTAACTTAAATAAGTAAAAGAAGTGGACTTACTTGAATGAAACAAAAAGATCAAAGTATAAGGAGTAGGACTTACTTGCACTAAAATATAAAGTTTAGGTATTAAAATGTAACATATGGAAAATATAGGTACTATTTGGTAATTTTTAACACACAATCAAAGATAAATTTGGACTACACGAGACTTCCATTTCAGTTTGCCTTCTTCTTCTTCATCTTCATCTTCCTCTTCATCTCCTTCCTTTCTCCATCCATTTTCATGTGATTTAAACACTAAATTCAACCTAGAACTCTATCCAAGTAAGTAGCCCTTCTTGATTTTCATACTTTTGTGATATTTTAGATGATTTCTAAGAGTTATTATGTATAGGAGAGGGGAACTCAAAGTTGGAAGAAAAGGAAGCTAAGAAGAGGATTTAAAGCTCTTTTGGTTGAAGGTTTGATATCTCTTTTAGTTTTTCACATTTTCTTGCATGAAAACTTGTGTAGTGTGTTGATAATGAAAACATATATTGCTGAATGTTGAATTAGAGGTCTGTAAATGGTGATAAAGCATGGGATGAATTGAATGAATGAAGTAGATATTGATTTCATGCTGAACCCAGTTTGTTGGACCATTGACCAGTAACTTCACCCTGATTTTGACTCTGTTTAACGATGGAATTAGGAAGTGGTATAGAAGAGTTATTTGTTCCTCTATGTTTTATCTGTCCATGAGTTTTTGAATCACCTAATTTGGAGTTATAAATTGAGAGATATGACCAAAATAGTACAGACTGTGCAGGCTGGAAATCAACAGTCTGGACGGACTGGAAGTTGCTCATTTCGGTAAATATTTGCCTACCTTACCAACGTAATTAAGAGATGTGGTAGAAGACAAATTTGTAGCCTAATGTGTTAGCTAACCATAGAATGTAGAATCACCTAAATTGGAGTTATAAATTGAGAGATATGACCAAAATAGTATAAACTGGGCAGGCTGGAAACCAACAGCAGGGCAGACTGGCAGTTGCTACTTGAGCTCAATATGTGACTACCTTGCCAACGTAATTAAGAGATGTGATAGAAGAAAACTTTGTACCTTAAGATGTTAGCTAACCATAGAATTTAGAATAACCTAAATTGGACGTATACAGAAAGAGTTATGATAGGATTTGTGAAACATGTACAGGCTGTCTGGCAGATTTCAAGAACACATTAGAAATGATGTTGGAATGCATATGTAGATTCATTCACCCGAAAATTATTACTGCATTTTACCTTCTAAGTGAACTTAATTCAAACTAAGAATTTCCTTAATCTGAATGGTAAAATTTAGTTACATAAATATTAGTAAGAATTGCATCGCGGGTGCAATAGCTAGAGTATTTCCATGCAAGTTACTTTATACATTATCAATGGTATGCATTATTCCTCATTAGATATTTTCTAAATAATTCTTGTATTATCACAATACACATAATATGCTCCATTAAGGTTAGGCAGAAACCACGTAGATAAGACTATGTCGCGACATAGGATAGCAGATCTGCGCCCCATACAGTTTGGTACTCCAGCTACAGGCTGTTGAGTGGATATGATTTATATACGGGCCATAACAGCCCAGCCATACAGTATTCATCCAGTTTCATACAGTTCATACAGTTTTTCTTATCACTTTGGTTTCACTATAACCTTATGGAGCCATGCAGTTATGTGATTTATTATTTATAAAGTATACGATGGTTAATAAAAGTTGCAAAATTTATACAGCATCATGAACAGCAGGTAAAATCATGAAAGTATAATGATATGTGTGCTTATATGTTTATTGTTTTATTTCTTATTAAATTGAGATATCCACTGAGCATTATTTGCTCAGCGAGTTATTTATTTAACTCGTAGGTTTCGAGACTGGACCGTAGAGAATCAGCTTACAACTGCTGCAGTTCATCTGTGGAAGACTCAGTCTTCAGGGTAGCTACTCATTTGGATATTTTGATTCTGTCTATCCTTATCATGGCATGTACAGGGCACACAGTTGGGCCCATTTCATTTTGAAAATTAGTATCATGTCTTGTAAAAATATTAAGTACATATCTATATTTTCCTAATGTAAAAAGCAACAGCTTGACATCATAATCAGCATACAACATGATATTAGCATGAAAGGACATAGGTTCAACCAGATTGTAGCGTCTCAGCTCGGTTCATTTGAGTTAACGGGTGGACCGGGAAGGGATGTTACAGGAAATGCATTCCAGCACTCATGAAGGGTACCATAAGACCCTTCACGGGATGAAGTCAGTTTTTTACTGGCAAAAGATGAAGAATAGCTTGCGGGAATTCATTAGAGCATGTGATGTTTGTCAAAGGAACAAAGCTGAAAATGTTAAGGCCAGGTTTATTGCACTCACTTCCAGTTCCTACTCAAGTTTGGACTGATATATATATGGATTTTGTGGAGGGACTGCGCATCTCCAAAGGAAAGTCAACTATTTTTGTTGTTGTTGATCGGCTTTCTAAGTTTGCTCACTTTATTCCAATTTCTCATCCTTATACTGCGTTGGAGGTAGCTCGAGTATTTTTTGAGCAAAATTTAAATTGTATGGGATGCCTAAGAGTATTGTTTGTGACAGAGACCCTACCTTCACTAGCATCTTTGGAAATAATTTTTTAATTTACAGAATACCAGATTCAACTTTAGCTCTGCTTATCATCCCCAGACTGATGGGCAAACGGAGGCAGTTAACAGAGTGATAGAGATGTATCTTCGTTGTTTCACTAGTCATAAGCCCAGTGAGTGGGTGCGATGGATTCCTTGGGCTCAATTTTGCTATAACACCAGTTTTCACTCTTCTACTAGAGCAACTCCATATGAAATTGTGTATAGCAAGGCTCCTCCAACTCTTCTAACCTATGTTCCAGGGACCTCTCAAGTGGAAGCAGTGGACCAAGAATTAAGAAACAGAGAATTGGTCATGAAAGAGTTGCAACACCAATTATTTGAGGCGCAACAATGAATGAAAAAAAAATACTATGATACCCACAGAAATGAAAGAAGCTTCGAAATTGGAGAATTTATCTTCCTCAAGTTGCAGCCATACAAGCAAATGACAGTGGCACTTTGCAAGAATCTTAAGTTGTCTCTAAAATATTATGGACCATTTGAGATAATAGAAAAGATTGGTCAAGTGGCATACAAGTTGAGATTGCCTGTAGGCTCAAGGATTCATCCTGTTTTTCATGTTTCTCATTTGAAGAAGAAAGTGGGAGTTGATGTGAAGATACAAGAATCCTTGCCAATTATTCCAGCAGGTGAAGATTCCATGACAGTAGCTCCGCAAGTAGTCTTAGACAGAAGAATTAGAAGAAATAAAGAAGAGATCTTGGTGCATTGGCAAGGACTTTTGCCTGCTGAAGCTACTTAGGAAGATTATCAAGCAACGAAGACAAGGTTTCCAGAAGCCTCCCTTGAGGACAAGGGTGTTGTCTAGGGGGAAAGGATGTCATGCGTCTATTTGGGCTACTATTATGGCAGTTACTAGAGTTTGAATAAGTCTTATCACCGTTATTTGTTTCCTTTATTTTTGCTGAGTAGTTTCCTTTAATTTTGCTAGCACTGCATTTTAATAGGGAAAGGTTTAGTTGTACTTATAAATAACCAGTTAGCAATAAAAAGGGGACAACTCATTATTTGTTTTTTACTCTCTGTGAGAATCTTGGAAGTCTGGTTTTCCTCGAATTAAACCAAAGCTATTACGCTTTATTTTCTACTAAAACTCCATAGGTAAACACAAGCACCACCAATCTAAAAGAGATCCTTTTCCTCTTCATAGACCCATAACCAGGTCCTAGACTCAGGCACGTGACAACTTGGTATCAGAGCCAGGCATGGAAGAACAAAGATTGGGGCGCTTAGAAAGTGAAGTCACAGCTTTGTGTATTAGCTAAGAAAAGATATTGAAGGAAGTACAAGACATGTTTGCTTCCATGAATGCTAGGTTGGATGCTCTAACAACTACTCATGTTATGGAGAGCTCAACTGGTCTAAGCAAAAATTCATCTATCAATCATGAAGGTAACTCTCATGGCAATTGGGTTCCTAAATTGGTGAAGTTAGAATTCCCACGTTATAATGGGTCCGAGGATCCAACTGGATGGATTTGCAGGGCTGAGCAATTTTTTGAATTTCATCGAGTTCCAGAGCAAGAATGGGTAATGTTGGCTTCCATTAATCTTGAAGATGTGGCACAAACGTGGTTTCAACGGATGAAGAAGGAGACGCCACTCATTACTTGGAGGGATGTCAAACAGGGATTGTATAGTAGGTTCGGTCCTACTCAATATGAAGATTTTTTTAGAGACTTAACCAAGTTACAGCAAACTTCTTCTGTTCAAGAGTACCAAAACCAATTTGAAAAATTATTGGCTCGCATTGAGCCACTAACACCTACACAGCAAGTTAGTTGTTTTGTGAGTGGCCTTAAGGAAAATATCAAAATCGACGTCCAAGCTTGCAAACCAACTATCCTCACATCTGCCATCGGCTTAGCAAGATTGCATGAAGCAAAATATCAGATCCTTCGTCGTGCCCCTCAACTAGAGGCAGCAAAACCTGTGGCTAATTCTCTACTCACACTCCTCCTTCAAGCCATATTCCTATAAAATGGCTTACTCCAGCCGAGTTAAAAGAGAGGAGGGAAAAGGGATTATGCTTCAATTGCAATGGAAAATTTAGGCCATGCCATAGGTGTAAGAAATTATTTATCATTGAAGGATGCCGGCCAAAAGAAGACCCTGAAGATGATGGAGGTACAAGGTAGGATCAAGAACCGTTGAATTATAGATATATAAAATTTTTCATTGCAATTGAAGCATAAATCGGAGACAATTGTTTTTAATTAAGAGACAAATTTTAGACGTCTTTTAATATATTTATATATTTTGCTTTATAAAGAGAAAAAGCAAACCAGGCAATATTATAAGTAAAATTTTTTATGTGAACTTTACTTGTAACATTAAAGATTTGAAATTTAGAGTCTTTCGCGGTTTGCGAAAGCTTTAGGTAAATATCACATGTGGCATCATTTCTTTAAGCTTGAGCTTCAAGTTCCAAGACATCACTTTCATAATTATATAAAGATGAACAATACTAACCTTCCACTGCCACGAAACTATGTTTTATAATTTCAGTATAAGAACTAGGTTAGCTTAGTTTCAACTAGGTATATGCCTACACCTAATTTTTCTCGTTTATTTATTTAGAAGGACCACAAAGTCATGATACGCCGAACATCCCGCATTTAATTGTTTTACCTTCATGTCGACTTCTTCCTCTCTAAAGAAAAGAAGAAGCAAAGCAATTGCAGAAACTGACTAGACACTGAAAAAGTGCATTGCAACCCATTCAAACAAGGAATGGGTTTCAATGACTATGGCATGTAACAACTAAAAGTAATAACTTCAACTACTGCTGTGGTGGATTTCAATTCCTTCTCTTTTAGACACGTGTTCATATACAAGAGCCTTATCCATACAAGACAATAATGGCTGGACGATATAGTACCTTTTGCACTTAAAAAAAAGATTAGGGTTAACTTGAAAGAGTTATATTTACTTCCTTTTATTAACAAATAAAAATATATAAGAAGCAGCTCAAATGAGAGCGCGTTCTCTTTAAGGTTAACGAATCAATCCGTAGAAAGACATTTATGAGCCACGAATCCCAAATGATATTATTTTCGTACTTAAAAAAAGAAAAACCTAACAATTACCACATGTTGCTAAAACAAAAGGAAGATAATAACAAGTAATAAAATAAGGTTTGTAAGGTTTTATTTTGAAGCACATGTTGTTGGAGTGGTTCGTGTGCATGGCTTAGCAAAAAGGTTGGTTTTCATGCATAGTAGTTGCTGATTCAATCTATTTGGAAATATTTGCGTCCACTAGATTTTTCTTTTCCAAAATAAAAAGAAAACAAGGTCAAGTAAAAGAGTGATGACAGAATGCAGAGTGGGTAGCTCTGCTGTATTTTGTCCAGTAGTTATCAGATATATATAGTTGGTGCATAGTTGGAAAAATAAATTGGATATGACATTTCGCTCATTCAAATTCCTTTTGAATTCTATCTCCTCTTCGATTAAAAAAACAAAAAGTGTAAAAGAGAGGAGAATTCTCATGTCAGCTTCTTGAGACGATATAGTGATTATCCATTTCTATGATAGAACAGTTGTTGGCTTTATGGCTCAGCCCGGCCAACGATCAAAATATTAAGAAGGCTTCCACGTGGCAGGCAAATGTATGATGAAGGAGACGGAGAAAGGAGGCCCTGGTCAGTAATCACCAAAGGAAAGAGCCAAGGTCCACCGGCAGGTACTGTCACTGTGATTTTGGAGCAGAGCCACTGGCCTGGCCTCCCAGCCAATACCATCATTAATTTTTCGGCTTCTTATTTTTCGGCAGTCTGACCATCTATAGTATCTGTTAGACCTATAAAACTTACCATAATAAAATGAAAGTATATCTCCCATATTTTGCTCCCAACAAATTTCTTTACTTGAATAAGATTTTTTCCAAAAATGTATAAACCACGAAGAAAACTCGCCTCCTCCAAATCATTCCATATACTACCAAAAGAACCAGGAACCATTCGATAGCCTTTGCCCCCATGCTGTGGACACATTTGATTCGTCTTTTCTTCCTGCATATCTAACTCTACAGGTTCTCTGACTTCTAAACCACCTGCTAGTGTGATGTCCTTAGGCTCAGTCTTAACTTGTAAATCACCTCCTGGAAAAATCTGTGTCTCTCTAATGCTTTCGAATTTTATAGTTTCTTTTCTATTGGGCAAGCCATTCAAATCACCAGGAAATTCTTGTGGTTCCTGTTTAGGGTTCTCCTCTTCCTCCTTGATCCACATTAATGATATGGGCAATCCCACTAAAAAATCGTGGGAAGTACCAATTATTGAATCATTTTCCTTCTCTGTGAGCAAGAGATAGGCAGATTCTGTCATAAGAGGTGGAATTTCAACCTGGTACTGATCTCCAATCTGAGGAAGCAGCTCAGGATCTCTATAGGCATCACTTATACCAAGAGCCTGTGCATAAAGTGATTGCTCAGTAGAATCATCTCCAATGCAATTCCAATCGTGATTCACTTGAACAGCATCCATCTGCAGAGGAGTCACAAGAAACCAAGATGGTTAATTGAATTTCAAAAGATAACAGAATAGGCAAATATCTAACTTGCATTATTACCTAAGAATAAATTTACCATGGTTTTACAAATATTGTGAACATATATATATATATATATATAAATGGATGTTGACCTAGAAGGAAGAAAGAAGGTTATTAGGTTGAGATTAAGGAGGACCAATTAGGTTATTTTCATCAAGAAATGGTAGATAATAACGTTGGAGCTAGTGGTTCAAGTGAAGACGGTGGATCAAAAAGCAAGACCGGTTGTTGCAAATAGCCAACGTCGGGAGGATTATGAAGCAAATTTTGCCTCCTAATGCAAAAATCTCAAAAGAAGCTAAAGAAACTATACAAGAATGCGTTTCTGAGTTCATTAGTTTTGTGACCAGTGAAGCCTCTGGGAAGTGTCGAAAGGAAAGAGGGAAGACTGTCAATGGAGATGATATTTGTTGGGCTATGGGAGCTCTAGGGTTTGATGACTATGCAGAGCCTTTAAGAAGGTACTTACAAAGATATAGGGAAATAGAAGGAGATAGAGCTAATCAAGAGAAGGGAAGCAGTAGCAATAATAATACTATTACTGAAGAAAATCGAGCTCCATTGAAGTTTGACCCAGTTGATAAGAGGAATAGCTCTAGAAGTTCAAGGCCATCTTAGTTAGGTAAGTGTTTCTTTTAGCTAGAAATGGCCATTAGACTTCTGGTAGATCATATTATGATTTCATATTTTTCTGAAACATGGGGTTTAATTGATTGTATGATGAGATTTATTGATTAATCTCAATCTTATAGTTATATATAATATCCTCTGAACTATGCGATTTGTTGAGCGAGTTTAAGAGGATATGCAATTTCTGATTTGATTTCACAAACCACTAGTGAGAAGTGGAATGACAAAAAAATTACACATCTTGATCTTATTTCGATACAATAATACAAATTTCGATTTAAAATATAATTGGGGTTGGTCTTTTTTGAGTTGTTAAGAAATGGGAAAGATCGATGCATGAAAAGAAAAAAAAAAAAAAAATGGAACATGAGAGCCAATAGTCCTTCATCACCGCAAGGAGTAACTATTATTGATTTCGGGAAGAATATTTGTTTTGATGTACCCAAACAATGTGTAGATATTTTCTAATTTAATAGTATTATTGAATATTTTTAAATTCAATATTGATAGAAATATTTTTTTTCCTATTATTGAATATTGATAGAAATATATTTTCCTTTTTAATCGATGTTTTTTTGGAATTAAATCAAATTATTATGGTTGACAAATGAGTTTACTATTTATTTTATTAATAAAAATTTAATTTATAGTTACAACAAAACTATGATGTAATTAAAGATAACCATGATTTTTCCACTAAGCCTTCAATCATTTGCACCCGCTGGAGTTTCATGTTCCAAGGGAAAAAAATGTTACAAATGAGAAGGATCGTATGCTATTCTCAGGAGAAGATTTTATCAGATGCTTGAAGATTAAACAAGCCAAATTAAGCATTTTCTAAAAGAAAATGAGACAGATCTTATGAATGCTATTCTGAGGAAGGTCATTCTGTACCTAGATGATCTCAAAGGAGTAGACACTTTCTCCAGCATCATACCAACAAGACTTTGTTGCTGTAATATGACAACATGACCACCAAAAAGCAGAATCAAATGCTCTAACACAGAAAGATTAGAAACCTGCAGTATGGTTTCAGAAGTTTATTGGAATCTAAATTTGTCATTACAAATATGCAAATGGTTCTAAATAACACTTCTGAGCCCCAACTCAACTTTAATATCAGTAAAAGGCAATTGATTGAACCTGACTTCAACATCTTAAACCTCGTAAGTGATGCCTACTTTAAGTAATGCTTGCGAGGAATCAAGAAAACTTCATCAGGTTGTCTCACATTCCTGCTCAGCCAATTGTAGAGATCATCTACAATCAATTTCTTAAACCAACTAGACTCATTTGCAGCCATAACTTCACCTTCGCCCATCAAATAAACGACGCCATCTCTTAAAGCTTTATCAACCAAAGCCATTTCCCTCTGCATATCATTATTGCTATTATCTTCTTGAATAAATACCCTCAACTGATTGGCCAACATTTGCTCGAACTCAGCCCTTGATCCTTTCTTGAATCTGCATATCCATATCTCACAACACATCGAAATATTAATTCTCCTGGCTTTTCTCTTTGAAACAGAAACCTTTCCTCTGCAGGAACTTTGCTAATATGCAGAAACTTAATGGAAACAAATACAAGAACTGAATGTAAAGCTTGAACGCTTGACACATAACGAGGGAATATAGGAGATATTCCTTGAACAAGCTGAGTATAGAATAAACCAAGACCTTCAATCCGATGGATCCTTGTATTAGAGATTATATCAGTAAGCTTTTCTGCTCCAATCTTATTTTCAAGCTCGTACATGTACTTTTTCCTGTAGCCATAATTCCATATGAACATAATAGAGACCACAACGAAGGCAAATAGTAGAGGAAGGTATCCTCCATCGACAAACTTGTATAGTGTAGAACTCAAAAATAGCAACTCTATTGAACCTATTGTTAATATATAGAAGATGATAATTATATTTGTCTTCCATATCATAACCATAATGAGAACAAGTAATGCTGATGTAATTACGAAAACAAATGTCACAGCAATTCCTGTAAGAATAAAATTAAAGAATTAGTCAATGTCAAGATATTAAACTTAAATTAAATAATCAAAATTATATCTTTAACTAATTACCATATGCATTGCCTATTTGAACAGTGTTTTTGAAGCCAAAAGTGACTAATACACAGGCAATCATTAGAAGAGTGTTGATCTCAGGCACATAAACTTGTCCCTCATATTTTGAAGATGTGTGCACAATCTTGACTCGAGGGAAACAACCAAGTGCTAGAGATTGTTGGACAATGGAGAAGGAAGCTGAGATTAATGATTGACTAGCAATAATGGCCGCCAATATAGCTAGAACAAACTGTGGCCAATACAATGCTTCTGCACCAAACAATGAAAATCCATAACATAACAATAACAAGGAAGGTCCAGTGAGAAAGGAAAGGAAACAATACTGACTTGGAATTGAGCTATAAAAGGCGGAGGCAAAATCAGCATTATGTTTGCGAAGATAGGAACATTGGCCAAAATAAGCAAGCAATACGGAGGGAACCAGCACAACACTACTGCTTAATTGTATTGAGCGAATATTGAAATGGCCCAAATCAGCAAACAATGCTTCTGAACCTGTAAGGCACAAAACGACACCTCCAAGAGAAATCCAGGCTTCTTTTTTATTCCTTTGAAAATACTGTATAATACACCATGGATTAAGAGCTTTGATTACACTAGGATCGTACTTCAAGAAGTTGTAAATCCCAATAATTCCAATCAGAAGAAACCATAGTACAAGAATTGGAGCGAAACTATACCCAACTTTATGTGTTCCAAATCTTTGAATTTGGAATAAGAAAATCAAAATCACCACTGAAATCCACATTATTGTATCTTCTGTAAGGCTAGGTATAGCGACTTTAAGACCTCCCACTGCCGATAGTACTGCACCCCAAATTCAAACCTTTTTATGATTTTATTTTGACATTATGGTCATGATTTAGAAAATGTACATAAAATATATTTTGGTTACCAGATATGCAAGGTGTAAGAATGCCATCTCCAAGGAGCATCGACACACCAATTATTGTTGTCAACAAAAGAACATACTTCATTACATTCCTATTTTCTAGCCATGATTTTGCATATGAAGCCATTTTTACACTGCGCCGATTTGGTAAATCGAACTTGTAAGTGGAAACTTCTTTATCCTCCGCCTGCTGAGTTGGTATCAAACTCACTCTCGCATGTCTGCATATCAAAGAATACAGTGCGAAGGTCCCTCCTGCAATTGACGTTCAATAAGATCATATATATATATATATATATATATATAATCAGTTATTCTTTTTTACTTTGTTCTTGATAAAATTACTATTAGTTTAAATTATTTAGTATGAAGCTCACCATCCCCATTGTCGTTTGCAGATAAAACGATGAACACATACTTAATCAAGCTGATAGTAACAATGGAGTAAACGATCAAAGATAAAACACCAAGAAGATCATCACTGTGCTTTATCCCATCCTGGAAAATTCCAGGTAACACATACAATGGAGAAGTACCCAAATCGCCATAAACTATTCCGATGCATTGGAATGCAAGCTTCAAGACAGTTGTCCAATCTGCTACCTGCATACCCAATAGTTGTCAATTGGAGGTGACTCTCACTTGAACACTCAAACCGAATTCTGACTGTTTGTTTTAAGCTGCTTTCTTTCTTGCGAGCCGGGTTCATTTGTATTAATCAATTTCCAAAATTCAAAAAAATCATAGATAAAATATTCCGAGTTCATGTAAGTTAAAAGAAACCAATTACCTGACGATTTCTATAAGAGCTATTGCTTCCACCAGCCTCCATATCGAATGAATCTTTTTCTTTTTTAATAAGGCCTTTCCCCTGTCCGTTTTGTTGGTGATTGTCATCTAGTTCTTGCACTTCTTCTACCTCTCCCATCGTTTTACACGAAAACTTTATGAAGCAAAATCACCCAAATTTCAGTCTTGTTTGTTTTGCAAATATGCACAGTATATATAATGTTAAAGATCATCACTAATTAAAGTAAAATAATAATAATAATAATAAATATAAAATAAAGCCAGATGTCACATTCCTTTGGTGGAGAAATTGGCAATTTGCCATTAGAGGAGAAAATGGCAACATATTAGCCATAGAATCATTCTTGGCCACTAAGTATTACTTGCCTGTAAATAGGCTATAGCCTAACGCAGCAACACACACAAATGAAAAGAAAATGAGAGAAGATGTGAGAGTGTGTGCAGAGTGTGGTGAGATGTGAGAGTGTTTTTATTTGAAATAAATCATACGTAAAGTGTATTTATAGAAACCGCGTTTTCTTGGTTGGATATTAATCGCTTAACGCGTAAGCGTGCATTTACAGAATTCGTTGAATTTGATTACTCAGTTACCTTAATCACTTAGTTTCGTAGGAGTCCAAGTTGTTTTAGAATACAACTACTTGTCAATGTAAAATACCTTTTCTTTTCTTTTTCTTTTTTTTACGTTGTTAATTAATTGTTATATTATTAAATTAAATGAATTAATAATCTATACGAGTTTAAATTGTTATATTATTTATTATACGTACGAGTCCAAATTTTCACTGCTTAGCCTAGCTGTAAAAGAAATGAATTAAAATTGGTTAGTAAGTTGTTTCTGCCATGCTGGACTTAGTTTCATCGTCTCTTGCACGAAATGCTACTTCTTGTCTAGCTTGGTTTATTTAATTGCAACTCGATTTCTGTATAAATGAAAGAAAATTGAAACAATAATATCTGGTAACTAGTTAAGGGGCTGTTAAAACACCAAGATTACAATCCTGCAAACATTCTAATTATACTTCTGCCATAACTCACTGATAACCAGCAAGATTTTCAATCCTGTGAGCTAAAAAACAGTATTTTATTTATTATCAGGAGAAGGCATTTGATTGAGAACTGGTCAGAACAATCTAAACCTCGTATGCCATGCCTACTTTGAGTAATTGCTTGCGAGGAATCAGAAAAGCTTCATCAGGTTGTCTCACAGTCCAGCTTAACCAGTTGTAGAGATAATCTATAGTGAATTTCTTAACCCAACTAGACCCATTTGCAGCCACAACTTCACCTTCACCCATCAAATAAACAATACCATCTCTTAAAGCTTTATCAACCAAAGCCATTTCCCTCTGCATATCTTCTCCGCCATTATTGCTATTATCTTCTTGAATAAATTCCCTCAGCTGATTGGCAAACATTTCCTCGAATAGAGCCTCTTGATCCTTTCTTGAATCTGCATATCCGTATCTCACAACACATCGAAATATTAATTCTCCTGGCTTTACTCTTTGAAACAGAAACCTTTCTTCTGCAGGAACTTTACTAATATGCAGAAACTTAATGGAAACAAATACAAGAACTGAATGTAAAGCTGGAATACTTGACACATAACGAGGGAATATAGGAGATATGCCTTGAACAAGCTGAGTATAGAATAAACCAAGACCATCCATTCGATGGATTCTTGTATTTGAGACTATATCAGTAAGTTTTTCAACTCCAATATTATTTTCCAGCTCGTAAATGTATTTGTTTCTATATCCATAATTCCATATGAACATGACAGAGACCAGAACAAAGGCTAAGCATAAAGGAAAATATCCTCCATCAGCAAACTTGTACAGTGAAGAACTCAAATACACAACTCTATTAAACCTACGGTTAATATGTAGATGATTATGATAATTATATTTATTCCATATCATAACCATAACAAGAACGAGGAATGAAGATGTAATTACAAAAACAAATGTCACAGCAATTCCTGTAAGAAGAAAATTAAAGAATTAGTACATACAGATATATAATTAGTAATTAATTAATCCTTAATTAATTACCATATGCATTGCTGAGTTGAATAGTGTTTTTGAAGCCAAGAGTGACTCCTACACAAGCAATCATTAGAACAGTGTCGATCTCCGGCACATAAACTTGTCCCTCATATTCTGCAGATGTATGAACAACCTTGACTCGAGGGAAACAACCAAGTTCTACAGATTGTTGGATGATAGAGAATGAAGCAGAGATTAATGATTGACTAGCAATAATGGCTGCCGATATAGCTAGAACAAGCTGTGGCCAATACAATGTTTCTGCACCAAAGAAACTCTAATAATGAATAAAAAAAAAAAAACCAAAATCCATAATGTTTGAATTACCAGTAATAAAATATTACGAAACAGAGTACTAAGAGAACGTTTAGTGAGCTACAAGAGAAAATAATACTGACTTGGTATTGAGCTATAAAATGCATTTGGAACATGAGAACTGTTTTTGCGAAGATAGGAACATTGGCCAAGATAGGCAAGCAATACAGAGGGAACCAGTATAACACAACTGCTCAGTTGAATTGAGCGAATGTTGAAATGACCCAAATCAGCAAACAGAGCTTCAGAACCCGTAAGGCATAAAATGACACCTCCAAGAGAAATCCAAGCATCCTTTTTATTCCTTTGAAAATACTGTATAATGTATATCGGATTGAGAGCTTTGATTGTACTTGGGTCATGCTTGAAGAAGTTGAAAACCCCAATAAATGCAATCAAAACAAGCCATAGTGCAAGAATTGGAGCAAAACTGTACCCAACTTTATGTGTTCCAAATCTTTGAATTTGAAACAAGACAATCAAGATCTCCACTGAAATCCACATTATTGCGTCTTGTTCAAGGCAAGGTACAGCCAATTTAAGACCTCCCACAGCCGATAGCACTGCACCCACAAATTCAAATACTTTTATAACTTCATTTTGACAGGGACGATCATGTTTTTTTTTTTTTTTTTTTCTCTCTCTTTTTATCGGTCAATATTTAATTACCAGATATGCAAGGTGTGAGAATTCCATCTCCAAGGACCATGGACACACCGAGCATGGTTGTGATCAGAAGAACGTACTTCATTATATGGCTATTTTCTAGCCATGATTTTAGGTATGAAGCCATTGTTGGTGCATCAGAGTTATAGATGGAAGCTTCTGTATCCTGTGACTGCTGAGTTGGTATCAAACTCACCCTGACATGTCGGCATATCAAAGAATACAGAGCAAATGTCCCTCCTGCAAGTGACAAAATTTAAGAAGATCATTTACATATATTTCTGCTTGGTTTTTGGAAAGTTATTATTTACAGTATGAAGCTTACCACCTCCATTATTGTTTGCAGACATAACGATAAACACATACTTAATCAGAGTGATGACAATACGGAGTAAAAAATCAAAGATAAAAACACCAAGAAGATCATCATTGTGCTTTATCCCATTTTGGAAACCCCAGGTAACACATACAGTGGAGAAGTAGCCAAATCGCCATAAACTACACCTATGCATTGGAATGCAAGCTTTAAAACAGTTCTCCAATCTTCTACCTGCATACCCAACAGTTGTAAATTAATGAATTTCCGAACTCAAAACAATCATAAATAAAATATTCTGAGTTCATGTAAGTTAAAGAAACCAATTACCTGATGGTTTTCTATAAGAGCTATTGGTTCCACCGGCCTCCATATCGAACAAGTCTTTTTCTTTTTTAACAGGGCCACTCCCTTGTCGTTGTTCTGCCCCCGTTCTTCCATCTCCGACATTGTTTTTTCAAGAACGTTATGGAGTAGAATCACTCAAATTTCACAGGCTAGTTTATTTGCTAAACATACCAATATATAGAATAATAGAAAGCGCGTTTGCATATTATGATAATATGATTGGTTCTAATAAGTTTCTAGATTGGATGCAGTGTTTCTAAACCCCGGGAACCCGAGGATTTTTTTTGTCTGTTTTTTCTGTATACATAGGACATTTGTGGGTTGTTTATCATTTTCTAAATTGTCATGTGATTGCCATGCGTCTATTTGGGCTACTATTATGACAGTTACTAGAGTTTGAATAAGTCTTGTCACTGTTATTTGTTCCTTTAATTTTGCTAGCAGTGCATTTTAATAGGGAAATTAGTTTGAGTTGTGCTTATAAATAACCAGTTATCAATAAAAGGGGATAACTCATTATTTGTCTTTTATTCTCTGTGAGAATCTTGGAGGTCTGGTTTTCCTCGAATTAAACCAAAGCTATTACGCTTATTTTCTACTAAAAATACTATAGGTAAACACAAGTACCACCAGTCTAAAAGAGCCTTTCCTCTTCATAAACCCATAACCAGGTCCCCAGACTCAGGCACGTGACAGCTTGGTATCAGAGCCAAGCATGGAAGAACAAAGATTGGGGCGCTTAGAAAGTGAAGTCACAGCTTTGTGTACTAGCCAAGAAAAATATTGAAGGAAGTACAAGAATGTTTGCTTCCATGAATGCTAGGTTGGATGCTCTAACAACTACTCATGCTATGGAGAGCTCAATTGGTCCAAGCAAAAATTCATCTATCAATCATGAAGGTAACTCTCATGGCAATTGGGTTCCTAAACGGTGAAGTTAGAATTCCACGTCATAATGGGTCCGAGGATCCAACTGGAGGGTTTGCAGGGCTGAGCAATTTTTTGAATTTCATCGAGTTCCAGAGTAAGAATGGGTAATGTGGCTTCCATTAATCTTGAAGATGTGGCACAAATGTGGTTTCAACGGATGAAGAAGGAGACGCCACTCATTACTTGGAGGGATGTCAAATAGGGATTGTATATAGTAGGTGTGGTCCTACTCAATATGAAGATTTTTTTTAGAGACTTAATCGAGTTACAGCAAACTTCTTCTGTTCAAGAGTACCAAAACCAATTTGAAAAATTATTGGCTCGCATTGAGCCACTAACACCTACACAGTAAGTCAGTTGTTTTGTGAGTGGCCTTAAGGAAAATATCAAAACTGACGTCCAAGCTTGCAGGCCAACTACCCTCACATCTGCCATCGGCTTAGCAAGATTGTATAAAGCAAAATATCGGACCCTTAGTCGTGCCCCTCAACTAGAGGTAGCAAAACCTGTAACTAATTATTCTGCTCACACTCCTCCTTCAAGCCATATTCCTATAAAACAGCTTACTCCTGCCAAGTTAAAAGAGAGGAGGGAAAGGGATTATGCTTCAATTGCAATGAAAAATTTGGGCCAGGCCATAGCTGCAAGAAATTATTTCTCATTGAAGGATGCTGGCCAGAAGAAGACCTCGAAGATGATGTCGAAATGGAGATTGAAGACCAAGATGGAGGTACAGAGACACCTGAGATTTCTGTACATGCTATATCAGGTGTGAGGTTGCCGCAAACGATGCAGGTACAAGGTAGGATCAAGAACCGTCGAATTATAGTTCTGATTGATTCTGGGAGTACCCACAATTTCTTAAGCATCCGCGCCGCAGAACAAAATTGGAATCACTCCAGTTTTAAAAGAAAGGTTCGATGTGACTGTGGCTAGTGGAGACAAAATTCCTTGCATGGGGCGTTGTAAAGGGGTATGTATGATGATTCAAGGAATTTCAGCTATAATTGATTTTATTTGATTCCTTTGGAAGGATATGATGTAGTTTTGAGCGCTCAATGGCTTAGCACCTTGGGACCAATTATATGGGATTTTTCTAAAATGACCATGCAGATAGAGATGGAAGGAAAGCAGATTACCCTCAAGGGCTTAACTGTTCCAGCGAATAAATTAATAGGTGAGTTTGAAATGGCAAGAGAATTAAAAAAGAAAAAAAGGGGTTTTTGCTTATAGATATCTTCCCTTTCCATGGATCATGTAAACACCCTTAACCCACCCAATTCTTATCTGCCAGATCTAACAAATATCCTTGAAAATACAAAAAAATATTTGAACAACCCCAAAGTCTACCACCAACCCGAGCCCATGACCATAAAATACCACTCAAACCCAACATCTCACCCATTTGTGTTAGACCTTATCGTTATCCCTATTACCAAAAAAAAAAAGAGATTGAGAAAATGGTGTCAGACATGCTAGCCACAGGGTCATTCGCCCTAGCCAAAGCCCATATTCATCACCTGTGTTGTCAGTCAAAAAGTTTGATGGCTCGTGGAGATTTTGTGTTGATTATAGAGCCTTGAATGCAGCCACCATTAAAGACAACTTTCCCATTCTAGTAATTGATGAGCTAATAGATGAACTATATGGAGCTAAATTTTTCACTAAATTGGATTTGCGTTCTGGCTATCACCAAATCCGGATGCACTCTGATGATATTTACAAGACAGCGTTCCGGACACATCATGGCCACTATGAATTTTTTGTGATGCCTTTTGGACTTACAAATGCCCCATCCATTTTTCAATCTCTGATGAATGAGGTATTCAAGCCCTACCTTCGCAAATTTATTCTGGTTTTCTTTGATGATATTTTAATCTATAGCAGAACCTGGGAGGAACATTTAAAGCATCTTGATCTCACCTTTAAAATTCTAGAAGCCCATGAGCTATTTATCAAGCAGGAGAAGTGTGACTTCGCCCAAAAGGAAGTTAATTACTTGGGCCATGTGATTTCAGCAAAAGGAGTCTCGGTGGATCCAGATAAAATAGTTGCAATTAAGGAATGGCCGATACCAATAACTATTAAGGCGCTGCGGGGGTTTCTTGGTCTAACCGGTTATTACCGAAAATTCATTAAAGATTATGGAAGGTTAGCTGCTCCACTTACACAAACGTTGAAGAAAGGAAATTTCCAGATGAGCTCAAGAGCAGTACAAGTAGTTGAACTCCTAAAGAGGGTGATGACACAAGCACAGGTTCTGGCCCTCCCTGACTTCAATAAAACATTTATGGTGGAGTGTGATGCATCTGGAGCTGGTGTGGGAGCAGTCCTTATGCAAGAACAGAGACCAATTGCATTTTATAGCCATGCTCTCTATGGTAAAAATCTACATTTATCAACTTATGATAAAGAAATGTTGGCCTTGATTTTGGTAGTTCAGAAATGGAGACCTTATCTGCTAGGGAGAAAGTTCGTAGTTTGCACAGAGCAAAAAAGCCTAAAGTATTTGTGGGAACAAAAGATAAGTACCCTAGCTCAATAAAGATGGCTTGTCAAATTGATGGGGTATGATTTTATTATTGAATATAAGAAGGGGAAAGAAAATCAAGTTGCAGATGCTTTATCGCGCGTTCATGAAGTAGACAGTGGATCATTTGCTCTCTCCATGCCTATTCCTACTTGGCCGGAGACCATTAAAGAGGAAATCAAAAGCAACACAAAAGCTCAACACCTGGTGGCCCTATGCAAGCAAAGGGAAGCAGTGGGTCCATGGGAGTTTAAAGACGGTATTCTCTACTTTAAAGATAGAATTTATTTGCCATCTGACTCTTCTATAGTTCCTCTTATTGTTAAGGAAATGTAACATCCTACTGAATCGAATCGTTGCATAGAGTCGAGTCGAGTTGGGCCGAACAAGAACCCAGTTCGAGCCATTTAAATCCAGAGTGGGGTAGAATGGGATGTAACTTAAATAAGTAAAAGAAGTGGACTTACTTGAATGAAACAAAAAGATCAAAGTATAAGGAGTAGGACTTACTTGCACTAAAATATAAAGTTTAGGTATTAAAATGTAACATATGGAAAATATAGGTACTATTTGGTAATTTTTAACACACAATCAAAGATAAATTTGGACTACACGAGACTTCCATTTCAGTTTGCCTTCTTCTTCTTCATCTTCATCTTCCTCTTCATCTCCTTCCTTTCTCCATCCATTTTCATGTGATTTAAACACTAAATTCAACCTAGAACTCTATCCAAGTAAGTAGCCCTTCTTGATTTTCATACTTTTGTGATATTTTAGATGATTTCTAAGAGTTATTATGTATAGGAGAGGGGAACTCAAAGTTGGAAGAAAAGGAAGCTAAGAAGAGGATTTAAAGCTCTTTTGGTTGAAGGTTTGATATCTCTTTTAGTTTTTCACATTTTCTTGCATGAAAACTTGTGTTGTGTTGATAATGAAAACATATATTGCTGAATGTTGAATTAGAGGTCTGTAAATGGTGATAAAGCATGGGATGAATTGAATGAATGAAGTAGATATTGATTTCATGCTGAACCCAGTTTGTTGGACCATTGACCAGAACTTCACCCTGATTTTGACTCTGTTTAACGATGGAATTAGGAAGTGGTATAGAAGAGTTATTTGTTCCTCTATGTTTTATCTGTCCATGAGTTTTTGAATCACCTAATTTGGAGTTATAAATTGAGAGATATGACCAAAATAGTACAGACTGTGCAGGCTGGAAATCAACAGTCTGGACGGACTGGAAGTTGCTCATTTCGGTAAATATTTGCCTACCTTACCAACGTAATTAAGAGATGTGGTAGAAGACAAATTTGTAGCCTAATGTGTTAGCTAACCATAGAAGGCAGAATCACCTAAATTGGAGTTATATATTGAGATCTGTGACCAAAATAGTATAACTTGTGCAGGCTCGAACCCAACAGCAGGGCAGACTGACAGTTGCTACTTGAGCTCAATGTTTGACTACCTTACCAACGTAATTAAGAGATGTGGTAGAAGACAAATTTGTAGCCTAATGTAGCTAACCATAGAATGTAGAATCACCTAAATTGGAGTTATAAATTGAGAGATATGACCAAAATAGTATAAACTGGGCAGGCTGGAAACCAACAGCAGGGCAGACTGGCAGTTGCTACTTGAGCTCAATATGTGACTACCTTGCCAACGTAATTAAGAGATGTGATAGAAGAAAACTTTGTACCTTAAGATGTTAGCTAACCATAGAATTTAGAATAACCTAAATTGGACGTATACAGAAAGAGTTATGATAGGATTTGTGAAACATGTACAGGCTGTCTGGCAGATTTCAAGAACACATTAGAAATGATGTTGGAATGCATATGTAGATTCATTCACCCGAAAATTATTACTGCATTTTACCTTCTAAGTGAACTTAATTCAAACTAAGAATTTCCTTAATCTGAATGGTAAATTTAGTTACATAAATATTAGTAAGAATTGCATCGCGGGTGCAATAGCTAGAGTATTTCCATGCAAGTTACTTTATACATTATCAATGGTATGCATTATTCCTCATTAGATATTTTCTAAATAATTCTTGTATTATCACAATACACATAATATGCTCCATTAAGGTTAGGCAGAAACCACGTAGATAAGACTATGTCGCGACATAGGATAGCAGATCTGCGCCCCATACAGTTTGGTACTCCAGCTACAGGCTGTTGAGTGGATATGATTTATATACGGGCCATAACAGCCCAGCCATACAGTATTCATCCAGTTTCATACAGTTCATACAGTTTTTCTTATCACTTTGGTTTCACTATAACCTTATGGAGCCATGCAGTTATGTGATTTATTATTTATAAAGTATACGATGGTTAATAAAAGTTGCAAAATTTATACAGCATCATGAACAGCAGGTAAAATCATGAAAGTATAATGATATGTGTGCTTATATGTTTATTGTTTTATTTCTTATTAAATTGAGATATCCACTGAGCATTATTTGCTCAGCGAGTTATTTATTTAACTCGTAGGTTTCGAGACTGGACCGTAGAGAATCAGCTTACAACTGCTGCAGTTCATCTGTGGAAGACTCAGTCTTCAGGGTAGCTACTCATTTGGATATTTTGATTCTGTCTATCCTTATCATGGCATGTACAGGGCACACAGTTGGGCCCATTTCATTTTGAAAATTAGTATCATGTCTTGTAAAAATATTAAGTACATATCTATATTTTCCTAATGTAAAAAGCAACAGCTTGACATCATAATCAGCATACAACATGATATTAGCATGAAAGGACATAGGTTCAACCAGATTGTAGCGTCTCAGCTCGGTTCATTTGAGTTAACGGGTGGACCGGGAAGGGATGTTACAAATTTTGGTATCAGAGCACTAGTTTAGTTCCTCGGGCTTAAATGCATATGTCATTATAGTGTACATGCCATGACTACCCTGATGAACTAAGCAGTTGTTATTTTTATAGGAGGATGTCACAGGAAGGTGAAAGCGAGTCACACGCCTCCAGAGCTGTGGAGGGTGAGGCTCCAGTAGCACCAGGTCAAGAGGTGCTGTTAAAGCAACTTGCAGATACGTTTAGACAGATTGCAGGGGTGGTACCTCAGGCATCAGTAGTAGTAGACAGAGAAAGAAAGTCCCCACTAGAAAAGCTTAGAAAATATGGTGCAAAAGAATTCAGAGCTAGCAAGGACGATAATCCCGAAACAGCTGAGTATTGGTTAGATGGTACTTTAAGAGTCCTGGAGCAATTACAGTGTACACTAGAGGACAAGTTGATTTGTGCCACGTCATTACTGATAGAGGAGGCATACACATGGTGGACTACTGTTCAACAGAGAGTACCAGCAGAGCAGCGTACCTGGCAATTCTTTTTGGATGAATTCAAGAAAAAGTTCATCACAGAGGCTTATCTTGATGCTAGAAGGAAGGAATTCTTATACCTGAGACAGAACAGAATGTCAGTTGCAGAATACGAAAGAGAATTCACCAGACTCAGCAGGTATGGTGACCGGATAGTGGCTACAGAGGCAGAGAGGTGTAAAAAGTTTCAGGAGGGCCTGAACGATGAGATTCAGATGGGAGTGGTAGCTTCCAGATTCAGAGAGTTCTCAGCTTTGGTAGAGGCAGCTCAGGAGATAGAGCGAATTCAGGCCAGTCAGCGTACCAGACGCCAGCGGTCTCAGCAGAAGAGAGATCAGACTCAGAGTGCACCCAGTACATATCAGTCGGAGAGCAAGAGATTCAGAGGTGGTAGTACTTCAGCTGGTCCTAGGCATCCTTTTAGCCACGGCACAGCTAGGGGTGCTCATGCGCCAGCGGCATCAGTTGTGGCTAGTTCTGCCGGTGGTGGTCGAGGTTCAGGCAGAGGAGCTAGTAGAGGCACCAGTAGAGGCACAGGGTCCGATGGTTATACTTTTCCACCTTGTGAGCATTGTGGCAGACGGCATGGTGGAGATTGTTGGATGGTGACAGGTAGATGCATGATATGTGGAGCATCAGACCATCAGAGGAGGGACTGTCCTAAGAGGGCAGAAGTTTCTACACAGTTCATAGCAGGCAGAGGTAGAGGTCGGAGTAGAGGTGAGAGCTCCGGAGGGCAGAGACAGCAGTCAGAGACTGTGGACAGACCTGATACCAGAGTTCCAGCCAGGGTCTATGCTATGCGAGCCAAGGAAGATGAGGAAGCTCCAGATGTCATAGTTGGTGCGTTTTCTTTATTTGATCATACAGTTTATGCTTTAATTGATCCTGGATCATCACATTCATACATTAGCGTACCTAAACACTGGGTTAAAGGGTTAGCAATTGAGCATGTGAGTCAGGGTATTTTGGTTACTAATCCATTAGGAGATACAGTAAAAACTCATATAGTAGTCAAAGGGTGTCCAATTGTTATTCATGGAAAGGAGTTTCCAGGAGATCTTATGGAGTTACCATTCAGAGAATTTGATGTTATTCTGGGTATGGATTGGCTATCTAGACATCAGGCTATAGTTGATTGTGCAAAGAAAAGGGTGACATTATATACAGCAGGGGAAGAGATTACAGTCGTCGGGAAGCGACGAGATTTTCTGGTAATGTGATATCAGCCATGGCAGCAAAGAGATTAATTCAGAAGGGTTGTGAAGCATACTTAGTTTGTGCATTGAAAGCAGAGAAAGAAAAGTTAAAAGTGCAAGACATACCAACAGTATGTGATTATCCAGACGTATTTCCAGAAGAGTTACCAGGGTTACCACCAAGGAGGGAAGTGGAGTTTACCATAGATGTCTATCCTGGAGCAGCACCAGTATCAATTGCACCTTACAGAATGGCACCAGTAGAGCTAAAAGAGTTAAAGCTTCAGCTACAGGAGTTATTAGACAAAGGCTTTATTCGCCCCAGTGTATCACCTTGGGGAGCACCAGTGTTATTCGTAAAGAAGAAAGATGGATCACTCAGACTGTGTATTGATTATAGACAGCTGAACAAGCTGACAATCAAGAATAAGTATCCATTGCCTCGAATCGACGATTTGTTTGATCAGCTAAAGGGTGCAGGCATGTTTTCTAAGATCGATCTCAGGTCGGGATACCATCAGTTGCGGATAAAGGAAGAAGATATCTCCAAGACGGCATTCAGGACCCGATATGGTCACTATGAATTTTTAGTAATGCCATTGGTCTCACTAATGCACCGGCGGTTTTCATGGATCTTATGAACCGCGTGTTTCATTCATATCTAGATCAGTTCGTGGTGGTGTTTATAGATGACATTTTGGTCTACTCCAGAGACAGGGTTGAACATGATAAACATTTGCGGATTGTACTTCAGACACTGAGGGATAAACAGCTGTATGCCAAGCTCAGTAAGTGTGAGTTTTGGCTGGAAGAAGTTTCTTTCTTAGGACATGTGGTGTCATCAGAGGGTATCAGAGTGGATCCTAAGAAGATTGAAGCTATTATTGATTGGAGACCACCCAGGAATGTTACAGAAGTTCGAAGTTTTCTGGGTTTAGCCGGCTATTACAGAAAGTTCGTAAAGGGATTCTCCATCATTGCATCACCTTTAACAAGATTATTGAAGAAAGAGGTTGTATTCCAATGGGATGATAGGTGTCAGCAGAGTTTTGAAACTTTGAAGAAAAAGTTGACTGAAGCACCAGTGTTGACCCAACCAGTGTCAGGTAAAGAATTTGAGATTTACAGTGATGCCTCTCATACTGGGTTAGGATGTGTACTCATGCAAGACAGTAAAGTGGTAGCTTATGTCTCCAGACAATTGAAGCCACATGAATTGAATTATCCAACCCATGATTTAGAACTGGCAGCCATTATTCTAGCGTTCAAAGTATGGAGGCATTATCTATACGGTGAAAAGTGTTACATTTACACTGATCATCAGAGTTTAAAGTATTTACCGACACAGAAAGACTGAATTCAAGACAACGGAAGTGGATGCAGATTCTGGCTAATTATGATTATGTCAATTACCATCCGGGTAAAGCTAATGTGGTAGCTGATGCCCTTAGTCGAAAACCATTGTATGCTTTGAGAGCAATGAGAATCAACATGGAGTTGCAACAGCAGGGAGCTATTCTAGCACAAATGCAAGTACAACCATCTTGGGTTCAGGAAGTTGCAGAAGCACAGAAGAAAGATGAGCACATAGCACTATGGGTTAAACAAGTACAGGAAGACCATGGTGGGAAATTCAAATTGGATAACAGTGGAGTATTGTTCTATGAAGACAGAGTTGTTGTACCACAAGGGGAAATCAGACAGAAGATTCTGCATGAAGCTCACAACAGTCCATATACAATGCATCCAGGCAGTACTAAGATGTATCAAGATTTGAAGAAAGGCTATTGGTGGCCAGGCATGAAGAAAGACATTGGAAACTTCGTAACAAGATGTTTGACATGTCAACAAGTAAAAGCAGAACATCAATTGCCAGCTGGGTTGCTTCATCCAATAACAGTTCCAACATGGAAATGGGATCAGATCACGATGGATTTTGTTACCGGATTACCTCAGACGCAGCGGAAGCATGATGCAGTATGGGTAATTGTTGACAGATTAACCAAGTCTGCGCACTTTCTACCAGTCAGGATGGACTATTCTCTGGACAAGTTAGCAGAAATCTATGTTAGAGAAATCGTTCGACTACATGGAGTTCCATCATCCATTATATCGGATCGTGATCCAAGGTTTACATCGAAGTTCTGGGGTAAACTGCAAGACGCATTAGGAACGAAACTACATTTCAGCACTGCCTTTCATCCTCAGACAGATGGCCAGTCAGAGAGAGTAATTCAAATCTGGAAGACATGATGAGATCATGTGTTATAGAATTTGAAGGCAGTTGGGACAGATATGTACATCTCATGGAATTTGCCTACAACAACAGCTATCAATCGAGCATCAAGATGGCACCATATGAAGCGTTGTATGGCAGAAAATGCAGGACACCTGTGTTGGACAGAACTTAGTGAGAAGAAGATTTTGGGTCCAGATTTGGTTAGAGAAACAGAAGAGAAAGTGGAAATCATCAGAAAACGGCTGAAGGAAGCAAGTGATCGACAGAAGTCCTATGCTGATTTAAAGAGAAAGGACATTGAGTATACGGTCGGTGATAAAGTATTTCTAAAAGTGTCACCATGGAAAAAGATCCTAAGGTTTGGAAGAAAGGGTAAGCTTAGTCCTAGGTTCATTGGTCCATACGAGATTCTTGAACGTGTAGGACCATTAGCCTATCGCCTAGCGTTACCTTCGACATTAGATCGAATTCATAATGTCTTTCATGTATCAATGTTAAGGAGATACAGATCCGACCCAACACGTGTTATCAGCAGAAGAGATTGAAATTCAACCAGATCTCACTTATGAAGAAGAACCAGTTCAGATCCTAGCCAGAGAAATTAAAGAATAGCATTGGTCAAAGTTCTTTGGAGGAATCATAAAACAGAAGAAGCAACTTGGGAATCTGAAGAAATCATGCGACAACAGTATCCGCATTTGTTCACAACAGGTAAACTTCGGGACGAAGTTTTTTATTTAGAAGGGTAGAACTGTAACATCCTACTGAATCGAATCGTTGCATAGAGTCGAGTCGAGTTGGGCCGAACAAGAACCCGGTTCGAGCCATTTAA
>NW_028322499.1:2500-10000 GCF_041381405.1 Jatropha curcas | reverse complement strand
AAGGGCCGGGACAAGGACTCTAACATCCAAGTGACTTATGAGCACTAGTCACTCCCCTACATTCTCCCCCACCCAAACGGTCGACGCCCTCGTCGACGCGTGACTAAGAATCTAGCTCCTGAAGGGCTCTTTTGTAGGAAAGGGTGCCTTGATGGAAGTCATGTAGCTTGTCTTGAAATTGGTGAAGGTCTTCTTCTTTCTCCCAGGTGTTCTCTGACGGCGGTAGGTTCTTCCATTGGACTAAATACTCCTGGTGGCGACTGCCTTTGAGCTTGCGAGTCTCTAAGATCTGCTCCACTTCTTTGGCAAAGAATGGCTTCTTACGGATGGCATGTCGTTGAATGGCATGGCGTTGCGGCTTGCTCCTGTTGAAATCAGTCATATCTGGATGATAAGGCTTGAGCTGACTGACATGGAACACAGGGTGTACTCCCATCCAAGCTGGCGTGTCGACTTTGTAAGCAACCATCCCCACTTTGGCGATGACTGGAACTGGGCCTTCATATTTACGCATCAGTCTCTTGTCATGGTTAGGAAATCTGAATTGATCGGAGGTGAGCCTGATCAGTACTAAATCTCCGACTTCAAAGGTGAGTGGTCGGCGGTCTTGATCTGCCCATTTCTTCATTCGTTGTGCTGCTTTCTCTAACTGCGCCCTGGCCATCTCTGCATTTTGTTCCCATTCCGCAGTGAATTGGTCGGCCTTCGGATTTCGCCCAGCGTGTGATCTATCCAATGTATGAGGGAGCAATGGCTGTTGACCTGTGACAATCTCAAATGGACTTCGATTAGTAGAAGAGCTCTTTTGAGCGTTGAAACAAAATTGGGCAACATCCAATAGGGTGGGCCAATTTTTCTGACTGGCAGAAACAAAGTGGCGAAGATATTCCTCCAGCAAGCTATTGAACCGTTCTGTTTGGCCATCAGTCTGGGGGTGAAAGCTGGTGGACAAGTTCAACTGTGAGCCAAGCATCTTAAACAACTCTCCCCAAAATGACCCCGTGAACCGGCTATCCCTGTCACTGACAATACTCTTCGGGACACCCCAATACTTGACCACACCTCTGAAAAATGCTCGCGCCGTGTCCTCTGCTGAACATGTTTTTGCCATGGGAATGAAAGTGCCATACTTGGAAAACCGATCAACGACGACCAAGATGGTGTCGAATTCTCCAACCTTAGGCAATCCACTGACGAAGTCTAGAGAGACGCTTTCCCATGGTCTACTTGGTACTTGTAGTGGTACCAAGAGCCCCGCAGGTTTCTGTCTTTCTACCTTATCTTGTTGGCAAGTCAAGCAAGTCTTCGTATATTCCTGCACGTCTTCCTCCATCTGGGGCCAGTAATATCCTTGTTGGATGAGCGCCAAGGTTCTATGCCAGCCTGGGTGACCTGCCCATAAAGTATCATGGCACTCATGAAGAAGTAGTCTTCGGAGATTACCTGCTTTAGGAACATAGATTCTATTCTTCTTCGTCATCAACAAATCATCTTCTATCCAGAAGTGTCTCGTTTTTCCCGCTTTTGCCAAATTCCAAATTGCGACTGCTTGAGGATCTTTGTTCAGCAATGCTCGAATTTTCTCCTTAAGAGAGGTAGCTACTTGGCACTTGGATAAGTGTGCAATTCTTTTCAAGGATACGAGTTCCGCTTTTCTGCTCAATGCGTCTGCTACACAATTGGTCGAGCCTGGTTTGTACTCCAAGGAGAAATCAAATTCAGCTAGTTTCTCCTGCCATCGAGCTTGTTTACTAGTCAGTTTTGGCTGAGTAAGAAAATGACTAGCAGCTGAATTATCTGTTTTGACCACAAACTTCGATCCCAAAAGGTAGTGTTTCCATTCCTTCAAGCAATCAACTATGGCCAATAGCTCTTTCTCGTGTGCCGCGTATCTCCTCTCAGTGTCGGACAACTTTCGGCTTCGGAACGCTACTGGATGGCCCTCTTGCATCAACACTCCACCCAAGGCAAAGTCAGAGGCATCCGTTCGCACTTCAAAAGGCTGTAGCATATTTGGAAGAGCTAGTACTGGTTCTGCTATTATGGCCCTTTTTAGATTCTCGAAAGCTTCTTGGCAGTTCTGTGACCACACCCAAGCCTGTCCCTTCTTTAGCAACTCTGTCAGCGGCCAAGTCTTATGTGAATACCCTTGTATAAAACGCCTATAGTAATTGGTCAATCCCAAGAAGGATCGTAGTTCTGTCACGCAGGATGGGACCTTCCACTCTTTAATGGTCTGGATCTTGGCTTCATCCATTCTGACACAGCCCTGTTCGATGACATGTCCCAAGAATTTGATGCGTTGCTGGCCGAAGGCACACTTTTCCTTTTTCAGGAACAACTTGTTCTCTCGGAGCTTGTTGAAGACCAGCTGCAAATGGGCTTTGTGTTCTTCTAGGCTGTTGCTATATACCACAATGTCATCTAAGTACACCACCACAAATTTGTCCAAATATTCATAGAATACCTGGTTCATTAGAGTACAAAAAGTAGCAGGTGCGTTAGTTAAACCAAAAGGCATGACAAGAAATTCGAATGCTCCGTACCGCGTCACGCATGTTGTCTTAGGCTCATCCCCTTCTGCTATACGGACTTGGTGATAGCCTGATCGAAGATCTAGCTTGGTGAAGTACCGAGCTTGTCCCAACTGGTCAAACAGATCTGCTATCAGTGGAATGGGGTATTTGTTCCTCACCGTGACCTTGTTCAGCGCTCTATAATCTATACAAAGTCTCAGGCTGCCATCTTGCTTCTTTTGGAATAGTACTGGAGCTCCAAAAGGAGCCTTAGAGGGTCTGATAAATCCTGCCTCTAAGAGCTCGTCTAGTTGTCTCCTCAACTCTGCTAACTCTGGGGGTGCCATTCTATAGGGGGTCCGAGCAGGAGGTTTGGCCCCAGGCAGCAGCTCAATCTGATGATCTACGTCTCGACGGGGAGGCAGGGCTTTAGGCAACTGCTCCGGCATAATATCCTTGTATTCCAACATCACCTCATTAATGAGCTCGGGATGGCCAGTGCGCTCTGTCTCTTCCTTATAGATTGGGATAACTACATATGAGGGTTCATCCCTCTTTAGCCCTTTCTTGAACTGGAGGGCTGATAATAGCTTCTTTTCATTAATTGGACTAACGGTTGCTGGTACAACACACGGTCGTTCCCCCATCAAAAGAAGGCAATTCGCAGCAGGAATCGGCATACCCTTCGCCACATTCAAAAAATCCAATCCCAAAACGATGTCAAAATCATCCATTGGAGCCACTGTGAAGTTTACTTTTCCTTCCCAAGACCCCACTCGACATGGGACATCAATAGCTACTCCTACTGTCTTGACTGCCTCTGAGTTCACTGCCTTCAGCTTCCCCGAATCCTTCTTCACTTGAAGTTTGAATTTTGATACCATTGGACAATTCAAAAAGTTATCCGTAGCTCCCGTATCTACCATCGCCTTTGCTGACTTTCCATTCAGAGTGAAGTCAATATACATCAATCCCTTTTTAGGTGGTTCTGTCTTTTCCCCAGCCTGACGTTCCAAGGCCCCCAAGAATCTTAATGCTCCGACCACTGCAGGATCGACACTGCCTGAGTCTGAAGCCTGCCTATCATGGTCCTTTTCTTCCTGTAACTGGAGGGCATTCATGGCCTTGTCCTTTACTGTACATTCTGACATCCTATGTGGCCCTTTACAAAAGAAGCATCTGATGGTTCTAGCCACTCCCCCTGCCATGTTATTTCCACCTGGTGCTCTACGCTCGTCTCGAAAAGTAAAGTTCCTTCGTGGCTCAGCATTTCCGGTTATTGCCTGACTTGGGGCATTTCTATAACTGGAGTTCCAAGGCCTCCTTTCTACATTCACTTCTGAATTGGTCGAGCTTGCTCCCCCACCCATTGGTCTCACCCACTTGTTAGGGCGATTGTCACCAGCACCTGGTTGGCCGAATTTGCGTTTGGGAAAATTTCGCCCAAAGTCATCGAGTCCTTCCGCTGCTTTTATAGCTGATTCATAGTCGTCGACCTTCTGAGCATTTAGCTTATCCTTAGCCCATGGTTGTAGTCCTTCTAGGAAAAAGTACAACCGATCGTCGCTCCCCATAGTTTTGATATCCAGCATGCATTGGGTGAATTGTCGCACGTACTCCTGAACAGAATCTGTATGCTGAATTTTTGCCAACCTACGCCGAGCATTATATGCTATCCTCTCGGGGTAGAATGCTGATTTCAACACTTGGCAAAACTCCTCCCAAGTGCTCATACTGATTTGGCCTGCTTGCACCTCCTCAACCTTGGTGCGCCACCATAGCTTGCCATCTTCTGCTAAAAACATGGGAGCAAGGCTCAATTTTTCTTCGTCCGAGGTGGTGCTTGTAGCCTTAAAGTAAGTGTCTAGATCAAAGAGGAAGTTATCCACTGCCCTAGAATCTCGCACTCCTTTGAAGGGTGGTGGTTCTGGAATTTTCAATTTCCCATTTCTCGGAGGGTGGACTTCTACATTTCTAGTGGCAATTGAGAGCAAGTCGACCCTTTCTGATAATTTTGCCAATTTGTCACCGAACTCCTCCACCTTTGTCTTGGTCTCAATAACCATGGGTTTTATGTAGTCGCACAATTCAGTGTGGGCCATATCCACTTCTCTTGGCAGCTCCGCCAAGCTTTGCACCTTAGTCTCAAGGTTTTTGATCCTTTCTTCATCTCCTGCCTCACCACCCTGAGTGGCCGGGGTAGGACCTCGCTCCTCGTCTCCTGCCTCACCACCTGTAGTGGCCGAGGTGAGACGCAGGGCCTCAATTGAGTGATTCAATTCAAAGAGCGTGGTCTGCATCTCCACCGCTTTTCCCTCTAGCGCCTCAATGCGCTCTTTGGCCTCTTGCCATTCAGGAACAACTGTTGGCTCACCAACAATCACATTCTTTTCTATCAAAGCAGCAAGTTCTTCCACCCGCTTCTCTAAAGCTTTAACACGGGAGGATTTCTTCATTCTCATCATTCACTCTATCGGCAATTCAATGCTCTGATACCAAATGTCACGGTCCCGTATCACGCACTAAAGTCCGGGCCGTGTGGCGCTTGCTTGGTACACCCTCAAACAAGCCAGCCAAGGATATCAATTAGTTATCTGCAAGCCAATAATGGGCGTTAGAACAGCATAATACCGATATATAATCATATGGGTTCGAATATAATAGCAATTCAAGCATCATCGAGAAACACATAGCAAAGCATAGCACAACATCGCACATAGGGGCAAAATGGTAATTCTTATTTATATGTCAAATATTACATCGAGACAACCAAGATTACAATAATGCACCCAATGGCACCTTCTATAGGCGTAGGGGCACCTATGAAGGGCCGGGACAAGGACTCTAACATCCAAGTGACTTATGAGCACTAGTCACTCCCCTACATATATAGAAAATAAAACAAACCTGGGTGTGGCATAAGGGAACATTGCTATATCCCAGCCATCACTCCCCCATAAAATTTTATTCCGATCACCTTTTGCTATGAAATTTTGGGAGCCATCACAAAAAATATCAAAGAATTGAATGGGTGGCCCTTGGTCCCGAGATTCGGTGCGGAGGGTGGTTAAATATGAATTTTGACGAAAATACCCCTGGAGGGGGTAAAAAATCCGTAAAAAATGGAAATTTCACCCGATCGCCACGATTTTTTGCAGGAGACACTAGAATACCATTATGGAATTATTGGAGTTGTCGCCAATCGACGCTTCACAGAAAAGAGGCGATTTTTTGGACGAAAATGCCCCTGGAGGGGGTAAAAAATCCGTAGAAAATGGAAATGTGACCCGATGGCCACGGTTTTTTGCGGGCAGCCCTTAAATATCATTATGGATATGTTGACTGCAATTGTTGTTAGAGTATTGATGGGAGAGCATGGGGAACGGCCGTATCATTGGCCGGGACCGAGCCGGGGCGGGGAAATTTTTTTGAATCATTTTGCTTTCTCGACATTGGTCCCCTTCATGTATTAGTAACATCTATCAACGGTGCGAATTTGAGAGAAAAATCTCGCGGTCGCCGTGAGCCCGACGTGTTCGGAGGCTAGCTCAAGTTAGCTTGGATGGCCTCGCGAAGGCGTATGGCCCCGGAGGCTCCGGCTCATCGGAGGCCGGGATTGATATGGATGCCTCCTATAGGTCCGGGGAACCCAAGCCGGGGTGTCGGTCGGGAGTCCGATTGAGGCGAATTTTTTTTTTAACCCACTCAACTTTTCGAGCTCTATGCCCTAGCAAGGTTCCGAAGGAGCCTTGTCGCCGTTTTGACCCCAAAATCATTTTATTTTGTCCAAAAATTGACATTTTTCGATTTGTGCCAACTTTCGACTTATTTTTTTCACGATTGAAGCTATTTTCTCGAAATTTAAAATTGCATGACCTAGTCTCCACATCACAAAGAATAGGCATTTGGACCAACTAGACATTATTTAGGTGTGATGTAAAACAATATAAAAAGAGATATATCCAATTTTAAGTTGTAAATTATTGTAGTTGAAATGGTATTAGTATGTATATTTTATGTTTTGGTCGCAGGTTCTAACCGCTAAAACATCAACTTTTTTATGCCTTTTTCCTTCTAAAAACATGATCTATTTTTTATGCCTTTCTTCTTACGTCATATAACATCAACTTTTTTTGAGGCTTTTTTTTATGCCACATATAACTTTTTATGCCGATTGTTGGTGAAGTTGCTAAACTGTCAACTTATTTTTATAACTTTTTGGCACCCCATATATTATTTTTTATGACTTTTTATGACAGATATATTGATTGCAATTGTTGTTAGAGTATTTATGGGAGAGCATGGGGAACGGCCGTATCATTGGCCGGGACCGAGCCGGGGCGGGGAAATTTTTTTGAATCATTTTGCTTTCTCGACATTGGTCCCCTTCATGTATTAGTAACATCTATCAACGGTGCGAATTTGAGAGAAAAATCTCGCGGTCGCCGTGAGCCCGACGTGTTCGGAGGCTAGCTCAAGTTAGCTTGGATGGCCTCGCGAAGGCGTATGGCCCCGGAGGCTCGGGCTCATCGGAGGCCGGGATTGATATGGATGCCTCCTATAGGTCCGGGGAACCCAAGCCGGGGCGTCGGTCGGGCTTCCAAAGCCCCGGGTGCGGAGATATTGAAGGGTGGAGTTGCTAATGGGCATGGGAGGGGTGGCCCGGATAAACCTCTATTTGGCGTGTGGGATGCCCCCGCTGCCCAGGGAAAAACCTCTATTTGGCGTGTGGCGCGCCTGCGGGCTGCCCAGGGAAAAACCTCCTTTTGGCGTGTGGTGCGCCTGCGGGCTGCCCAGCGTAAGCTTGTGGCGCGCCTGTCCGCGCACTGCCGAGCCCAGCGCACTGCGAAACCTCCACTGGGCGCGCGGCGCGCCTGCGCCCGCGCCAAGCAGCAAGGCTCTGTCGGCCGTGCCGCGCGCTGCCCAGCCCAGCGGTAAACCTCTATTGGGCGCGCGGGGCGCGCGCTGCCCAGCCAGCGATAAA
>NW_028322498.1:0-22783 GCF_041381405.1 Jatropha curcas | reverse complement strand
TTCGTTGTTAATCTAAATTTCACTACTATGTTACCAGGAGGAAAATACTTCATGCAGATATTGGAGGGAGGGAGATTATCTATAATCATTTGGATGGGATTTCGATTTGTTTTTAAATTGGATAGTTGATTAAGCCCTGTGATAGTTGGCATTCTGTTGATCCTAGTGGGGTTTCTAGGATGATAATTCATTCTTATTTTGATACTAGGCGAACTGCGTGGTTTGGGGATCTGATGGAAACTTAAAAATTGTTGGATCTAGCATCAACATGGTTAAAGAAAAATGGAGCTATTATGTAGTTTCTTTCTCAGGGTTTCAGAAAATGACTTATGACGTGCATTTTAGGTAGTTGTGGATTTCTGAGGAAAAGTTTGTATGATTTGCATTATGAGGGGATTGGTTACCATAGTCCATCTGTTTTGTATTCCTTCCCTTCCCTACCCTTCCCTTCGCTCTGTTTTGTTTTAAATAGTAATCTCTAGTTTAAAAAAAAAGTTTCATTACTTTTTTTTTAAGCCTTGGATGCCTGACTATTACTCCTTCCTTTTTGATTTTTTTATTAAAAAAAAAATTGAATTGGCTCAAGCATAACAGGTATGTATTGATCTCTGTTGTTTTATGTTTAAACCCCTGGAAGAAATATTGGATCGGCATTTAAAGTTGAGCCGATTCAATTTGTTTTAAAGAATTGAAGGTATATGAAGGCATTTATACACTTTGCCTCAGATTTATAGGTTTCTTCATTATAAATTTATGCTTTTTAAAGAAAACAGACCATTATCCTAATTTTGATGTAGTTTTTTTATGGTTTTTGAATTTTGTTGCGTCTCTTTTGAGTTCCCGCAAGTATACGGATCGCAACGTAGTAATAAAAAGATCGATCCCACGAGGAACGAGTTGAGTCCACTTGCTACTTTATTCTTAATGATGTGTTTACAGATAAGAATACAATAGTGATTAATTTCTATTTATGCTAAGACTAATGTTTAATTAAATTAAAAGACAAGTGTATAGTCAAATACTTAGAATAATTAATCATGCACGGTATTTTCCCTTTTCTATTCAAAAGCTTGTAATATACAATAAAGAATTCTTTAATTACATATGGTATAATATAATTCAACTTCTCAGTATAGAATTATACTTTCTATTATATGTATTTCTACATATACTAAAATCCCTATCTTGTTGAATATTAAACCTAATTCTTATTCTTTGATTATTTCAATAAGACAAATTTAACTCCAACAGAAATAAGTGAAATATGCATATGCAAATTCAATTCAATGAATTAAATCTCTTTGATCTTTACTAAACTATTTCCTTCTGAGAATATAATCTAGTAACTTTGATTAAACAAGATCAAAAGATAACTTAAAGAATTTTTACTGAATGCTACCAATTAAATATTGTTGCTTTGCATAGAAGAGTTATGAAGAACAACATACAATAAGTCTATGAAACAAGAGAAAGAATGAATCTAACTCAAGCCTCCGGAGGTCGTCACACCTCGAGGAACTTCTTGGTGTTCTTGGCATAATCAATAACAAGTGACTTTCGTCAATCTTGCTCTAAGTACTACTAACACACTTCTCCTAATACAATCTAAGTGTTTGTGAATCTAACTCTGAATAAGAATCAATTCTGTATCTATCTTTTTGTCTCCTTTGCTTCATTTGATTGCTATTTATAGAGGAGGAGAGTGATGGTGGTGTTGGTAGTGATTGGTTGGTCAAGAGGTGCTTGAGGTGACTTCTCTTGGGAGGAGTCCCGACCCTTGCATGGAAAGATATGATTCTCTGATGAAAAGGCAGCAATCACGTCTCTTGGAAATCTCGACTCGCGCTCGCGCTGGTGAAGGTCGCGCTCGCGACTTCTGCTCCAAATGCCTCCTGCCTCTCAAAAGTTCTGTTCGCGCTCGCGCATATGTAAGGCGCGCTTGCGAATTTCGCTGGCAAACTTTCTGCCTTTCAAAGGTACTTTCTCGCGCTCGTGCAGATGCAAGGCGCGCTCCCGTCTTCTAGTCCAATTGCTTCTGACACTCGGATCGCGTATGTGAATGTCGCGCTCGCGACTTCCTTTTTCTGGGCGTGGGTTGCGCGTGCGTCCTCTGGTAGCGTTTTCCTTTGTTGCGACTTGCTTCACGGCGCGAGGGCTGGTTTTTAAGGATTCTTTTCCATGTTTCAACTTGTTTTGGCCCTATTTTTGTATAGAACAAATCTTTGATCTAACTGTGTTCCTGAAAATTACTTTGAAACAAAACAACACGAACAAACGTAAAATGTACAAAAACAATCATGCATTCATGCAATTTATATCAGAATAACATAACAAGATTTGCCCGCTTTGCGAGGCTATCAATTCCCCCCACACTTAGCTCTTTGCTTGTCCCTAAGCAAAATATTTATCCTTCTTTTTGAACTTCATGTTGATCATGTTTGTTTTTATCCGTTGATTTAGACTTCTTAAGTAATCTACCAAAGATAAGAGATTTATGTATTTTATGAACCAAGTAGTGTAAAATGAATATGACAAGTAAAAATTTCAAAATAGCAAACAGAAATCTAAAGTATAAGAAATCTAGCCATTTTAAGAAATGAGATAGGCAATCCTCCATCCTTAGAATGCAAAGAATAGGAAGCACTTTAGATAGCATACATGTATTGTTTCTTATCTCAAGGCATTTTTAGGTAGTCTTATTTCTGTCTTACTAAGTGGTTGCATTTTATGCTCCATACCACTTTTTTTTTTTTTTTTTTAACTTTTACTTTTGTGGTTGCATTTTATGCTCCATACCACATTTTTCTTTTGCTTATCATTTTTCTTACCTTTGATGGGCTCTCTGATCCTAATATATTGATTGGTGGTGTCATGCTGGGGGTTAGAAAGTGTAGATATTTATCTTTTTCCAAAATTTGGAGTTCATGCCGTTCCCTTCAAATATCTTTTCGGGCATCTGATCTCTCTTTGGCTTGCAAGGGAGAACTGACTTGGATTTTGAGGGGAGCACCTTCTCTTGACTTGCCTATCTCAGTACCCAGTTCCTTATTATTTTATTTTGGTGGCAGATGTTAGGATGTAAAATATGTAATCAATTATGACTTTCCTGGATCCCTTGAGGGTTATGTTCACTGGATTGGTCGAACTGGAAGGGCTGGAGCAAAAGGAACAGCCTACACTTTTCTTCACAGCTTCAAATGCCAGATTTGCTAAGGAACTTATCACCATACTTGAGGAAGCTGGGCAGAAGGTCAGTCCAGAATTGACTGCAATGGGTCGTGGTGCACCTCCTCCTCCAGGTTGGTTGACTGTAGGAAGTTTTTTGGATGCATATACCTTTTTTAGGTAATATGGTGGAAATTGATATTCTGAACATGTCTTTGTTGCAACTGAAGTCTGACTTTGTAATTATAAGCTTAAAGGGACAGTTGTATAACTTGACAATCATTGCTGCTATATTTTTATTGTCCTGTACTATACAAGTTCCAAAATCACAAAGGAGATTTTGAGAATGCAAGATCTGCCACTGCTGTTACCTGTTGGTCTAATAAACAATGAAATTGATAGGTCTAGTAAAATATTTTCCTTTCGTTTCGTTTCTTTTCTTTTTCTTTTGTAAGTTTGTGTCAAATCTTGCAATCTTGGATGAACTATGATTTTATGATCACACCATTTTTTCCCCAGTCATTAACACTATTGCAGACTGATTAGCTAATCATATGACCTGATGATAGCACTGTTTCCCATGTAATGTATAAATATGTTCTTAGTTGCTAAAGCCTTGTTTTGTTTTTGCATCTGATGAATCAGGTTATGGAAGTTTCCGGGAACGTGGGAGGGTTATGGTGGTGGCCGCTCATGGAGCTAATTTATGAGATCAATAACTGAAGGGAAAATTTATGTCCAGAGCATTGATACCTGAGATGTCATGCCTAAACGTTGTTCCATTTTAGCTTTTTTTTTTTTTTTTTTTTTTCAAATTTCATTGTTAACTTCCTGAAAATATAGGGCTGTTAGTTCTGTAAGATATGACTTATTGAATGATCACCAGAGGTAATGTACTCTGTTGAAATCTGTACAATAGTTTAAAGATTCATATGTTCACTCATTAACAGTACAGACACAAGCCTACAACTTGAGCCAATTAAATTTAAGTCGTTCTGTAATTGAATTATATGATTTTTTTTTTTTTTTTTTTTTTTTTTTGAGAAGGAATTTTATGATGGGGTACATGGTATTTGTTGTAGCTTAGATTTGGATTTAATCGAAAACTCATAATTTAAAAGTGAAAAAAGGCTAAATTTTCTAATTTTTTGATCATAATTTATTAAAGCAATCAAAATAAATAAAAAAATGAACCTTTTTAATAAATTTTAAAAATGTAAAATTTGAGATCGTTTTTCATAATCATTTTAATTCAATAGGAGGTCCATTCTTTAAAACTAATTTTCAGGACAATTGAAAAATTACTATCTTTAAAACTAAATTACAAAAAAAAAAAAAAAAAAAAAAAAAAAAAAAAGGTCCATTCTTTCCATTTGAAGACATAAGCATCCAGGATAATAGAAACAGAAGCAGTATTATTAAGTATTAAGTAGAACAAAAACAGTCTCAGTCGCGCGGTATCGGGGAAGTAGGAAGAAGCGAGTCTGAGAACGAAGAAATCTGATATCAGAAGACACAATGAGCGAGGCAGGTCCAAAGCTCTACGCCAACAAGCCCAAGAAAGGTATCCAATCAAAGTCATCGCGAGTAAATTTGACAGCAACAACTCCCAAGATTCTTGATAACACTTTCTTATTTGTTTCTTCTTTTCAATTATTTGAGTTTGGTTTCGTTGTTGACTCGATTTCTTTTATTGCAATAACAGCGCAGCCTAAGCAATTTCAGGAGCAACTGAAGGCAAAAGATTTCTCTTCCCCAACACCAACACAGACACCGTATGCATCAGCATCTTCAGCTGCTGCTGAGTCGTACAGAATGGGGTCTCAGTCTACAGCTCCTCCTTCTCCTCAGCCTCCTAAGGAGTCCTTTGCTAGACGTTACAAATTCCTTTGGCCCCTTATCTTGACTGTCAATCTAACTGTTGGAGGTACTTTCTTTTCCCAAATTCTACTCATTTCTGTTTGTATGTCAGGCATATTTAATGGTTTGATGCTGGCAATACTGAAATGGGTATCTTGATTTTGGATAGGAGAGGTTTATTATTATCATTTAGTACTATTGTTTACTGTATCTGCTGATAAGGTAACTTTGAGCCGGTGAAAGATTTAAAGGCCTCGGTTTTTCTTAGGGATTCTTGAATTTCTTTTGGCTTCTGAAGGGAGGATATTTGTCTAGTTCTATATGTCTATTGGCCTCGCATAATTTTTTTAAATCATGCAATTGTAAAATGAGTATCTGGATTCTCTTTCTTGAAAACATTCTTGATTTTGTTATTGGAGGATAATAGGGTTCAGGGCTTTTGCTGGACATGTTGGTTTTTCAATTGCATTTCAAGGATCTCCTTTTCTTTGAGTAATTACTTAAACAGGTTCCAGTTGTAATTTCTGTTGACAATTGGAACCAGGTGGGAGCCAATAAGGTGTAAAGATTTGAGCATGATTTGGATAATAGATTCTAAGCAGAACTGCTTCTCTTGTTTGTATATAAAAGCAATGGTATGTGAATGATATCAATATTCCAAAACACACCAAGTAGTAATTTGTATCGGACTTGAAGTACAGGTTGTCATTATGGTGATATATTAATCATATTTGTGTACAGAAAATGCTTTTTTTTATCTCCAATTTTCCCAAATTTTCTTGCAACTAAAAGCCCATTTGGTTCAGTCTTTTCATGCTATAAGTAATCGTACAGTGCTTGACAGCCATTGGATTAGCTTGCAAATGAAGCTTCTAATAGATCATTGGAAAAAGAAATATTGCAAACTTCTTGATATTATCAATTCGCACGGACTAGATTTCCAACTGGTTAAAGCCTATGCTATGGGCAACCAAATAGTTGAGTTAGGCATGAATTTCCATATTTCAGAGATCTAATTCTTATGCACTTTGATCACTATATAGGCCTAAATATGAAAAATTGTGCAATCTTTTATCTACTTTTGCAGTAATGTTTGATGAAATTCCCATTTAACATGGCTTGAGTGCATGTATAATGAGCTCATGTTAGAATATCACTGCATTACATTAGCAAGTTAAGAATGCATCTTAAAAGGATTTACCTGCAGAGGTCAATGGGAGGAAAATGTTCGGCCTTTAACTTGGGGTGTGGTCCCATAGACGCATAACTGGAGAGAGAATGTGACATCTTGCAGTTATCCTGCTGGTGATTAATTAAATTGATCATATTCGGGAATTAAAGCTTCAATTATAGTAGAGAACAAGTTTTGGAGACTATTTGACATGCTAATATCTTGGAATTGGAGACTATTTATTTCAAATGAATAACCGAATACAGCTTGCAGTTGACTGTAGTGCAGCATATTGGGAAGGATTCTGATGGCTCTTTAAACATGTAAACTGTCAAAGGGCATCAGCAAATGAATGCTAGTCTCCCATGTGTGATTTAGTGATTGCATCAAAATTATCAAACTGTTTAGTTGTTTTGCTCTCAGTCAGCACCGTGTCAAGCCCATTTGAGTATCACATGCTACCTTATGTTCCATTGACCGTGGTATATTTTTCTTCACTAACTTCACATTGTTTTTATCTGCTTCATGCATTGTAAATTATAGTTTTCATTTCCATGAATGAGATGCTATGACAAGTGTGCATTTCAAAGTTCTCTGTTACTTCAATATTTTATAGTGACATGCCCTTACATCTGTTTGGGAATTCGTGAACATAAGATGTTGCTGCACACTTGCATAGCAAACTCTAATTTACAACGTTGAATGTTGTTCCATGTGACATAGTAAATATGCATGGTGCTGTGATAGTGTGATGTATGTGATGCTTTTTGACTCTATATTTTAGAAATTGAATCTGATTGGCTTTAAATTGCCTCTTTGAGCCATCGAGCGTGGCTGAAGCATCTCTTAGAACTGTATATGAGCCCATTTCACCTGTGAAACCAGCATAGTAGATCCATGGTACAGTAGACTGCAGCACACCAGATAAAGGAAGGCATGGCTATTTGTTCCTTCTCAAAATCATTGAATCTGTTGATAACAAAAGATCCTTCTGGCTTTCCTGAACAAATGACAGTGACAGGAGGAACCTATAGAAGCATTTCAGTAACAATTGAAGAAGTGATAGAATGATTCAAATACTTTATATGGCAAGGAAGAAAATCTGATGGCCATTCTTCTTCCATCCTATATCTGATTAGATAAGTGTGATTTGCTTCTTGAAAAGCACAACTCAGAATCTAACATCTGTCCCCTAATTCCAGTCTGTTGGGTCTATTTGATTACTTATTGAGTTCATAAAATTTTCATTAACTAGTACACCTAGGAATTTAACTCTTTGTTAGGTGCTCATTTCATATATATATATATATATATATATATATATATTGCAGCATGACTATGCAGAGGATAATATCCATAAACTTATAATGATGGAAATAGATGAAACCATCTTTTATTGCCTAGGGTTTCTCTTTTCTGATACAAGAACTCAAGAACAGTACTACAGCTTGGTTCTAGGATCCCAGTCACACTCTACTCCCTCCCAATCTACTTGAGCTAAGCCAGGTAGTGGTGCATTTGTGATTTATTGATTTGATATCTAGATATCAAATGGTGGAATTAACTTTTGATTTTCATTCCCCCCAATAATTAATAATTAATCATATTATGTAATTGTAAATAAAATAACAAAATATAATAAATTACAAGCTTCAAATTTATTAATAATTGTTACATTGAAATGGAGCAGTTTCATTTCAGTTGTTATGTGGTATTATCAATGAGCACAAGCACTTGTAGATTTTATTCGGTTGCCTTCATCTGATTATTTAGTGGTAGTCAATATGGCATTATTGGCTGCTAGAGTTCTCATTTATATTTGTTCTCTATAAAGATCTTGCTTGAGAGGTCATTATTTGTTTTCCTCTAGGCCAGATGTGTTATCTTTCTTCTTTTTTTTTCACCCATTTTTTTATATTTTGATATTTGAACGTGTTGGATGGCAATGTTCTTTATGTTTTTGACTAATTGTGACAATACTTCTCGAGAGTTATGCATTTCTTTTTCACTTGACTGAGTTTCTTTTTTAATTCATATCTCTACAGCCTACTTGTTCATGAGAACAAAGAAAAAAGATACAGGCCTAGAGGAAGTAGGAAGCAGCATTCCTTCTGAAGCAGTTTCATCCGCACCTGCCAAAACTACTCCAGTTTCTGGGAAGCCTGTTTCATTGCCCACCGTTCTGGAAGCTTTAAAGCCGCGTGAACCTATTCCAGAGAATCAACAGCGTGAACTGTACAAGTGGATTTTGGAAGAGAAAAGGAAGGTGAAACCAAAAGATCCTGAAGAGAAGAAGTGCATTGATGAAGAGAAAGCTATTCTTAAACAGATCATTCGAGCAAAATCCCTGCCAAGTATTTAATTGATTAAGCTCTCTTATTCCATCTTGGGATTAGCAGGATTTTCTTTTTATCACTTGGGAAGTATGGATTCTGCTATACTGGACATCAATGCATTTCCTGTTTTCACTTAATCAGAGATTTAGTGTTGCTTTGCTTTTGACACAAGGTTGATGTTTATATCATCTGGTGGAAGAATATTCTTATTGACCATAAACTTACTGATATGCTTTCTGGGGTTCTGTACATATAATCAATTTAATAGCTTTGTGTGGTCAAACATAATTGTAAGATCTGCAGGTGAATCATTATTTTATAGCAATTACAGGAGTGTGCCTAAAATAAGAGGTACCCTATACTGCCTGGGACTGATTTAGATTTACAGTTTTAGTTCACCAATTCTTTTTCTTGTTTCTCTCTCTGCCTTTTCTCTTATCTTTCCAACTCTGATTTGGACATTCTTATTATTGTTCTATCTCTATTTATCTGGTACATGCCTTTTATGTGGAATTATGGGTCTTAGAAAATTAAAAATAACTAGGGAAACTCAACTCTTTGCTGTCATTTTTGTCATATTTGGATCAGTTGGCTAACTTCATTTTCAGGAAAGGATAGTTTAGTTCTCATTCAATTGTCCAACAACAGAAATTAGAAATGGAGCATATTCTCAATTTTTTTTTTTTTTTCTAAGTTGAAGATAGATTCACATGGTGACATGGGTCCAATGAAAGCTCATGCACAATTCCAAAGAGGATGTAGACAGAGCCTATATGCATGCTCAGAGTAACCACAACATGCAACCTTTGGACCAAAAATTATTATTATTATTATACTCTTCCTTTATTTTCTTTTACAAGTTGACATATTTTTATCGACAGATTAAAAATTCTTGAATTAAAAAGAAAATACCACGAGAATTTAAATCTTAACCTCTTATCTTTTATTACAAAGATATATATTTCAATGTCTTAATATCATGTCATGAAATGAAACATTACAAAGTACAGAATATACCCTGAAGTACAGAAATCCCAAACTTCAAACTTTTCAAAAGAATTTTGAAACATATCCAATATATTCTCTAAGATTCTTGGAGATATAAAAGAATTAACAAATGAACCAAAACCAACCAATGTAAGAGAGAATGATCTAATGCAATTATGAGAATTGATTCAAGAATTTAATTTTGTTAGGTAGTTTGAACAAAGAGCTAAAAGGAAAGCTAAGGAATGGAGCTCAACAATTGAAAATATATATTTGCAATCAAGAAAATGGGCCACATAGAATACCACATTATTTGATAACAGTCAAAGAGAGAGATTTTGAAAGTTAAAAGTTCAAGATTAAATTAATACAAGCTTTTTCCCAAAAGAAATGGCTTTTATTTCCATAATATTCTTTCTTTTTCATTACAAATGGACATTACTAACCTTCCTTAACCCTATATAATCTAGATAAACAAAATTAAGGGCAATAATGAATACCCATTACCTTATTTATTACAAAAATTAGTAGGGTTGAGTGATTTTGGGAGGAAAGAAAGGGTACCCACATGTGACCTTCCTATATAAAATGAGAATTAAGGATTATGGGAATGAAAGTAACATGAGAGGTTGGCCTATTCTGTGTGTGGATTGGGTGATACACAGAGAGAGAGAGAGAGAGGGACAAAAGAAGAGGCAAAAATGATGATGAAGAATGTGGTTGGACTTATTGAGTCTCACATGAACGCACGAGGCCACCAGCTGCGCCTGCAAGAAGAGGGTCTCCTCCAGCGGCCACTGTGCCACCATACAATCATGGACTTGTGGGGACTCCTTTACATCTTTTTTTCATATATTTATATACAATTTTTTCAAGTTTACTATGTATATAATTAGTGATAAGTATCATATATTAATCACTTATAATCATAGTTTTGATCCATGCTTGCCACCCTAATTGTGACTTGTGATCCAATTAACAAGTTCAATTAAGGGGGCTTAATTCAATTTTCAATTTTCAATTTTCAATTTTCAATTTTCAATTTTAGCAAAATGTGAACATTAAAAAATAAAATTAGCAAAATGTGAAAGGTGTTTTTCTTGCTTTTCTTTTCTATTGAAAACTACTTTTGATGTAATTTATTTTCTCAGACATGTACTAACAAATTTACAATATGTATTGTCAAATTTATCCTAGAAAAAAAATACTTTTATTTGATGTTGTAACATCAATTCACTTATATCATGAATTGAATACTTGACTATTAAATAATTAATTTGATAATAATAAAAGAAAATTTATCATTATTGAAATTTAAATAATAATATGTACAACTAAAAGTTCCATTTTCAAGTAATTAAATAGATCTTGAACTATTAACACAATAATATGGAACCACACGATTGAATTAGTAAAAATAAACCGTGTTATTAGGCAAATTTTTTGTGCAAAATCAAAATACGAAATGTAGAATCACCTGTATTAAAAGGATTGCCCCGAGTACAAAGACAGGTACACAAAATAAATTAAAAAAATAACAATACATTTCACAAAAATATTGAGTTGGATCAGGCAAAAGACTGACCCGACCCACAACCTGTACTTTCTCCGCACAAATGTATATATGTAACTCCGAACTGCTAAAATATTAATGACATATGCATCTTCCAATACAAATATTCTCTCTTACATATATATACATTAACTTACGCTCCAAACCTTATATAAACCTTATTATTTTTTCTTTTTTTTTTTTTTTCTCTCTCTCTCTTTCTTTGCCACACGCGTGCAAGTACACATGCAAGCAAAAATTCATATTTTGCAGCCCAAATAATGTCATAATCTGATTAATTTAAGCATATACTTACTTATATAATAAGCAAAAGACATACACATTTATACTTTATTTATAATCATATATAAGTGTAGAGATTAGAGAGAGAGAAAGAAAGAAAGAAAGAAAGAAAGGGTGCGTATATGTTTATGTGTGCGTGCGTGCGGTGAAGCAAAGAAAGAAGCGTCGAAATAATGGACAATTTATTGTTGATAGTATTAGCAATATTGTTGTCTTCGATAATAATCTTGTACAGGAACAAGTGGTTTAGTATCATCATCATCAGATCATCATCATCATCATCATCAAAGTACAGAACCCCACTTCCTTTAGGCAGTCTTGGATGGCCTTTTCTGGGGGAAACCCTTGAGTTCGTTTCTTCTGCTTACTCAGACCGCCCTGAAAGCTTCATGGATAAACGTCGCCGCATGTAAGTATAATACTATACATATGCATATTCTTACAAATTTTAATTAATACATGTATTAATCCTAGATTAATACGGCGTAACTACTCATGTTGATCATCATTAATCTATGTTGGCATTAACTGTTAGTTACCTTGTAGTGTTTTCTTGAAACCTACCTTTTTTTTCTTGCAGGTATGGGAAGGTGTTTAAATCACATATTTTTGGAACTCCAACGATAGTATCAACAGATGCAGAAGTGAGCAAATTTATACTGCAAAGTGATGCAAAAACATTTGTTCCTTCTTACCCAAAATCTTTGACAGAGTTGATGGGAAAATCCTCCATTTTGCTCATCAATGGAAGCTTACAGAAGAGAATTCATGGCCTCATAGGAGCTTTCTTCAAGTCTGCTCTACTCAAAGCTCAAATTACTAGAGACATGCAAGTTTATGTTCAAGAATCTATGAATAAATGGAAATATGACCAACCCATTTACATACAAGACGAAACCAAAAATGTTAGTACCCTTTTTACTCTCTCTCTCTCTCTCTCTGTGCGTATGAGCTGTTTGAGTTTGTTTTTTTCTGTTTGTGTGGTTTGAAAGAAGATGAATTCTATCGTTGGAGTTTGAAACCCATCTTTTAAGTTTCTTCTAAGTTTTTAATATACAATTTTTTTGAGAAGAGTTCCATTTAGACAGAAAATAAAACAAAAGAAAAAGAGATTACCACTTATATATCTTAAACTTATCTCTGCCTTCTTCTTCTTCTTCTTCTTCTTCTTCTTTAATGATTTTCTTTTTTTTTTTTTTTTTTTTCCGACTATATATATTGAAAATCAAAGAAAGAAAGAAAAAAAAATCATTAATTGATGTTTGAATTTAATCTCTGGCTTCTACTTAAGTTAGAAATGATTCTGTTTGGAAGCAGTAGTGGAATATGGGGGCGTTCACAATAATTTTGCATGAAATCATTTTGTCTAGTAAATAACAATCATAATAATTATCTCAAACAGTACTCTGTAAAAAAAGTTGCTCACAAGAAAGTAATAATTTATAAAAACTCTCCTTAATCCTGTCTGCAGATTGCTTTTCAAGTCTTAGTCAAGGCATTGATTAGTTTGGATCCAGGTCAAGAAATGGAGTCACTCAAAAAACAGTTTCAAGAATTTATCTCTGGTCTTATGTCTTTACCTATTAACGTCCCAGGAAGTCAACTTTACCGCTCATTACAGGCAAGTCAGTCAATTAATTAATTAAATAAGTATGATTAAACCTTATTTGCTCCTAATTTTTGTTACAGGCCAAGAAGAAAATGGTGAAGTTAGTGAAAAAAATTATAAAATCTAAAAGAGAGCATCATAATGGCATGTCATTAGTGCCTAAAGATGTGGTTGATGTTTTGCTTAATGATTCAAATGAACAATTAACCGATGACTTAATCGCGGATAATATGATCGATATGATGATTCCAGGGGAGGATTCTGTGCCTGTTCTTATGACTCTTGCTGTAAAATACCTTTCAGATTGCCCTGCTGCCTTGCAACAATTAACGGTATGCTAATTTCTTCTCTTCCTCTTTGAAATTATTAGACTCATAATGTTTTGTTAAATGCTAAGGTAAATTATTACAATGTGGATAGTCGGCTGATTACATACATTTTAAATGTAATAGAAGATAATATTGTATTAATTAATAAATTAAAAGAAAAAAAACCTTGAACAGGTCATTTTCAATCTTCTTATCTTCTTCCAGCTGAAAATTTTCCTTTCGCTTGAATAGTTGTATTCGAATAGGTACCATAGGCACAAGTGGAATACTGAAATAAGAATACTAGGGTTTGCCCGCACAATCACTGGCAGGACGCTATGCTTTTTTTTTTTTTTTTTTTTGGGTTATTGATCCCCTCGGGTGTTAAAGCATAAATATTTTATGAATGCATACAGAAACGTGAACAAATAGAATTCTAGTATCATTAAGTGTATCATATTTTTGTGTCAATTTCATAAATTGTTAGGTGACCTGTCCATGTCTTTGCCGTTTTGATCCACGTGTGACTTGTAACTATCATTAGGGCCTCTTTTGTTGTTATTTGCTACTTTTCTTTTGATTTTAGTTTAAGGTTTCTTAATTTTTTCATAATTGGAATAATTAAATACAATTTCAGGATGAGAACATGAAATTGAAAAGTCTCAAAGCTCAGCTTGGGGAGCCATTAAATTGGACTGATTACTTATCATTGCCATTTACACAGAAGGTAATTAAGTTAATTACATTCTATGCTATGATTTTCTGGATTAATATATTTAATTTTTTTTTTAAATTTGAATAATTAAACAGGTAATCACAGAAACTTTAAGAATAGGAAATATTATAATTGGTGTAATGAGAAAGGCAATGAAGGATATAGAGATAAAAGGATATTTGATACCCAAGGGATGGTGTGCTTTTGCATACTTTAGATCAGTTCATCTTGATGAAAATCACTATGATTGGCCTTACCAATTCAATCCTTGGAGGTGGCAAGTAAGAAATTAAAAATTTTAATTATTATATATTATTTTCTTTTTTTTTTTTAATTAAGCATCTAATTAATTAATTAATTAATTAATTTCACAGGACAAGGACATGAGCAGTTGCAACTTCACTCCATTTGGAGGTGGACAAAGATTATGTCCTGGACTAGATTTGGCCAGGCTTGAAGCTTCCATTTTCTTGCACCACTTTGTTACTCAATTTAGGTAATTTTTTTCTCACTCTTCTATTTTCTTCCATTTTTATAGAAATGAGAAATTTTTCGAGCGTAGAGATATATATATATATGCAAATTATAACTCCAAAATCACTTTTAACGCGATTTAAATTTGAAATTTCAAGAAAATGTATTGAGAATTCTTTTAGAAGTTGTCATGCACTAAAAACTATCATATTTTTCAAAATCATTTTTTAGACATGAGCAAAGACAAAATCATAACAATCCAACTTTCTCCCATTTTTGAGCAAATAAGTATCCTTTACAAGGCATTATTTGTTCTTTCCTTAATTAGTTGCTTCCAACAAAACCAACTTTGCAATCAACCGAACGTAACCAATTAAATTAGGGTTTCACACAACCGCGGTGCCGCCTCCTAATTTTATTTTTCTTTTAAATTTACCCTTATAAAATATATAAAATTTTATTTTTTACCTATAAATTAGTTTTTTTTTTTTTGACATTCACCTCTTGTAAATTTTGAATTTTTTGCTTGCCACCTCTAATTATTTTTTCTGATTTCGGTTCTGATTCCACTCTTCCACTTGATCCCTAATGTACTTTTTGTCTACATTATCTTTATCTATTTACCCTAGATGGTCATGAAGAGGACAGTCTCAATCTAGCCATGGCAGGCTCAAATCCTTGCAAAATAAATCAAAGTCACCTCACATATATTAAATTTATAAAATGGGGGTGAAATATAAATTTGTCATGTATGTAGCCATTCTAGTGTGGATTTTGATGCTCCCTAGACCTAGCTAAGAGATGACAATTGAGTATCTTTCACCACTAAACTTTTGTTTTCTATATAGGCATTATTCAAATTATGGGTCATATGTTTGATCTCACTTGATATGGACAAGTGGCATGCATTTTCAAAATTTTTTTTTGACTAGTCTAAAGCACATGCATTGAAACTCACAATTTCTCAAATTAGTTCAACATGTCTTACTCCATGAGCCATTATCAAAAAGAAATTTTTATATAAATGCTAAACAATATTGTAAGTTACATCATACAGAGTATTTATTTCTTTTATATTCACTGAATTAATAAAACAATTTGAATAAATTGAAAATTTTCTATTTCCACGTCATGAAAGAAATGTGAAAATACTAATTAAATTACACTTAATTGGTATTATAATGATAATTTAATTTAATTTAATTTAATTAATATATAATGAAATGGTCAAATTTAGGGCTAGCTACATGTATAGCTAGGCAGACATTGAATATTTATAGATATTTAGAACAATTTTCAAAAACCCTAGGTGTATATATAATTCCTTTTGCTAGGGTTTTTTTTTTAAATAGTTGTCATGTGTAGAGGAACCCAAAAGTTGTATTTTTCATTATACCTTGGAAAACCAAATATATATATATCATATATATTGGTCTAACCTTTAACTTGACTGCTTTTTTTTTTTTTTCAGGATTAAAGTATATATATATATATATTTTTTTTGTTAAAATAAGAATATTAGCAATTGTTTAAATTAATTAATTAATTAATTAATTAATTGTGGTGTATACAGTTGGGTGGCTGAGGAAGACACAGTTGTAAACTTCCCCACAGTTCGAATGAAGAGAAGAATGCCAATTTGGGTCAAGAGAAGAGAATAAAGAAAGGAAGAGATGATCCTTGAGCATATAAAAACCCTTTTTTTACAATGATAGAAAGGAAAGCACACGAAGAAAAAGACTAAAAGGCATCAAAATAACAATTATTATATATAATTAAGGAATATCGCAAGAGTGCACACGTGTGGGGGCATCAACAAGACTGACACGTTTGTCCTCTTCCATATAACATATAGATATTGCAAATATAGACCATAGATATATATATTTTTTCAATTTTGTGGGTACCCATTTAATTATATTCTATGATCACTCATTTTTACTTCTATTTTATTTTAATTTTTACCTTAGCATGGCCATGTATAATTGTAAAAGATAGAATTGGTGACTTGAGGTTTGTCAATGATTTGTGGATATGGGTCCCAGTGAACAAGTACTTCCATTTTAAAAATATATGTGAAATTCTAGTTCTGTAATTAATAATTTAAATTCACCAATTATATTTTTGGATGGAATTAATGATATTTACTTGTAATTAATTACAATCCGACCCCAATAAAACAAAATGAAAATAAATGATCATATAGCGGATCCCAGCTAATTTAGGATTATAATTTAATTATTGTTATCACAATATACCCTTACTCTAACTATATTTTTTGAATTTTTGTATTTTATTCGTGAAATTATTGTTTTAATTATATTGATGCTCTCTTTGTTATTAATTGGTACGCTTCATTATTAATTGATATGAAGAATAATACCCCCTCAGTATAAAATCTCTACAGGCCAATTCTCATGTCTCTCGGAGTGAATGGAGAGTTGTCGAATTGTAATATGGACTATTAAATAGATACGAGCATGCATGAGTCATGGTTAAAATCAAAAATGAAAAAAAGAATAACGCCCTTCATATATAACAAGGGAACTCACATGTATTACGTGTCTATTTTATATAAAGATAACCATTTAGGAAAGGAAAACTGTCAATTTCAACTTAGAAAAGGCTAAAAAGAATATAAATATGTGTAATTAGAATCATGATCACATAAAATATAATTAATTTGCATCTATCATTTTAATATATGTTATTAAAGATGAGATGAGAAGCATTAAGATACATAATGGCCAATTAAGATGAAAACGACGTAATTTTCAGAAAGAACTTTGGTTATAAGTACTTAACAAATGCATTCCACTAAAATCCACTAAAATGAAAAAAAAAAAAAAAAGAAATAAAGAAAAATCTAACCAATATATGGAATATTCGCTTAATGCACATTCGATAATCAAGTGAATTGTGACGATTATGCTTCTAGAAGAAGCATAGTTAGAAAAAGGAAATTTTCTCGATATCAACTTGGAAAGCTAGAAGAAGAAGACATGACAAACTGTCTTAATTGTTCATACAACAAATTTTTATTATTGAAATATTGTTTTCTTTTGATTCCAATCCAACTGTTGTGTATTAAAAATTCATTATTTTAAGAAGAAAGGAAAAAAAAGAACTCTCTACTGTCCTGCCTGCCTAGTTTATGGCCCAAATAAGGGTTACATATGAATGAGCCCCTTAGGCCCAATGTTTATCATTTGCTGAAGCCCAAAACTTGGTTTTGCAATTTCATCTTTCGAAAGGCGCAAGTACAAGGGCCCAAACGGAGACCAAGCTAAGTCCTGAACGACGCATTTGAATTAACGCAGAATGTGTCGTTTCTTTCAATTTCTTGGTTTAAAAAAAAAAAAAAAATAGGCAGGATCTGGATTCTATCAGATCGTCCCCTCCATAATTGAGAACAAATAATGATTCTACATTGTCAATCACAAACTCTGAAAATGATTTCCCCAAGTTTGGTAAAACATAATAGGTTTCACCTTCAATTTCAAAAGCAGAAGAGAATTTTTCTATAACGTTCGGAATACCAGTTGAGAATTCATAGGACTTAAGTAGATTTAAACCATCTTTAGGACGATAAAAGCACAATAGCGAAACATATTCAGTAAAATGAGTATCATCGTCATTGTCCAACTTTCATATGATAGACAGCTTTAGCATCAAACAACTGAAAAGAACCAAACGTATGGTTCTCTCTCCTTTTTAAATCCTCAAAACGTACCTACATTGCATAAACAAAATATTACCTTCTTCTGCATTTAAAACAATGAAGAAAGAAAGAACATGAAAAAATAATCTACTAACTTTAAGTAAATTCTTCATACAGCTCCCTCAAATGCATAACCTTTTCTATTCCAAATTTTCTGTCAAAAATTATACCATCAAAAATTATACCGTCACAATGAAGAAAGAATTTCGTTGTGATAACATAAAGAGAAATAAAAAGAAAAAGCAAAAACATTTTGAAAGATGCAGTATTCTCATTTCTTATATATTGTTTCTTCATTTGTGAACAAAGGAATTTTTGAAAAATCCAATGGCCCCAAAATGTTTTGCATATCTCTTTTGACTGTCTTGAAAATCTCTTAAGGTGATTAACCTAGAATTGCTAGGAATTTTCGTCTTCCAATCAAAATACTGTGAAAAAGTGTCAAATTAAACAAATATGCAGAGGCTTTGACCTTCTCAGCATCAGATCTGCTTGTTGATGAAGTATATTTTTTGGGTGTTACTCCCAAAAATACGATGTCTAAGGCATATAAATTGATGTTGTAACTGCATATGAAAAATATGATGTTAAAGCATAAATTTTGTTGTTAATTTCACTTATGGACAAACACAAATTAGATGAAGAAATTAACATGTAAATTCAAAAAATTTCTCAGACAAATTTAAGTTATAATATATTACCTCCTATCAGTTTTTGGTTGTTTCAAATATAGCAAATGTTTACAAAAATGTCGTGAACTCTTTTTGCTCTATTTTGGAGTTTTAACGAAATCGATTGTATTGCAAATCTAACCAAACTTTCAAAATCTTCAACATATCATTTAGTCCACGTTCAATTTTTTATTTGAAAAAGAATCAACTTTCATAATTTAAAATTGTCATAGCCTATTTGACCTGGTGCTACTGGAGCCTCACCCTCCACTAGCTCTGGAGGCGTGTGACTCGCTCTCACCTTCCTGTGACATCCTCCTATAAAAATAACAACTGCTTAGTTCATCAGGGTAGTCATGGCATGTACACTATAATGACATATGCATTTAAGCCCGAGGAACTAAACTAGTGCTCTGATACCAAAATTTGTAACATCCCTTCCCGGTCCACCCGTTAACTCAAATGAACCGAGCTGAGACGCTACAATCTGGTTGAACCTATGTCCTTTTATGCTAATATCATGTTGTATGCTGATTATGATGTCAAGCTGTTGCTTTTTACATGAGGAAAATATAGATATGTACTTAATATTTTTACAAGACATGATACTAATTTTCAAAATGAAATGGGCCCAACTGTGTGCCCTGTACATGCCATGATAAGGATAGACAGAATCAAAATATCCAAATGAGTAGCTACCCTGAAGACTGAGTCTTCCACAGATGAACTGCAGCAGTTGTAAGCTGATTCTCTACGGTCCAGTCTCGAAACCTACGAGTTAAATAAATAACTCGCTGAGCAAATAATGCTCAGTGGATATCTCAATTTAATAAGAAATAAAACAATAAACATATAAGCACACATATCATTATACTTTCATGATTTTACCTGCTGTTCATGATGTTGTATAAATTTTGCAACTTTTATTAACCATCGTATACTTTATAAATAATAAATCACATAACTGCATGGCTCCATAAGGTTATAGTGAAACCAAAGTGATAAGAAAAACTGTATGAACTGTATGAAACTGGATGAATACTGTATGGCTGGGCTGTTATGGCCCGTATATAAATCATATCCACTCAACAGCCTGTAGCTGGAGTACCAAACTGTATGGGGCGCAGATCTGCTATCCTATGTCGCGACATAGTCTTATCTACGTGGTTTCTGCCTAACCTTAATGGAGCATATTATGTGTATTGTGATAATACAAGAATTATTTAGAAAATATCTAATGAGGAATAATGCATACCATTGATAATGTATAAAGTAACTTGCATGGAAATACTCTAGCTATTGCACCCGCGATGCAATTCTTACTAATATTTATGTAACTAAATTTTACCATTCAGATTAAGGAAATTCTTAGTTTGAATTAAGTTCACTTAGAAGGTAAAATGCAGTAATAATTTTCGGGTGAATGAATCTACATATGCATTCCAACATCATTTCTAATGTGTTCTTGAAATCTACCAGACAGCCTGTACATGTTTCACAAATCCTATCATAACTCTTTCTGTATACGTCCAATTTAGGCTATTCTAAATTCTATGGTTAGCTAACATCTTAAGGTACAAAGTTTTCTTCTATCACATCTCTTAATTACGTTGGCAAGGTAGTCACATATTGAGCTCAAGTAGCAACTGCCAGTCTGCCCTGCTGTTGGTTTCCAGCCTGCCCAGTTTATACTATTTTGGTCATATCTCTCAATTTATAACTCCAATTTAGGTGATTCTACATTCTATGGTTAGCTAACACATTAGGCTACAAATTTGTCTTCTACCACATCTCTTAATTACGTTGGTACGGTAGTCAAACATTGAGCTCAAGTAGCAACTCTCAGTCTGCCCTGCTGTTGGGTTCTAGCCTGCACAAGTTATACTATTTTGGTCACAGATCTCAATATATAACTCCAATTTAGGTGATTCTGCCTTATATGGTTAGCTAACACATTAGGCTACAAATTTGTCTTCTACCACATCTCTTAATTACGTTGGTAAGGTAGGCAAATATTTACCGAAATGAGCAACTTCCAGTCAGTCCAGACTGTTGATTTCCAACCTGCACAGTCTGTACTATTTTGGTCATATCTCTCAATTTATAACTCCAAATTAGGTGATTCAAAAACTCATGGACAGATAAAACATAGAGGAACAAATAAATCTTCTATACCACTTCCTAATTCCATCGTTAAATAGAGTCAAAATCAGGGTGAAGTTACTGGTCAATGGTCCAACAAACTGGGTTCAGCATGAAATCAATATCTACTTCATTCATTCAATTCATCCCATGCTTTATCACCATTTACAGACCTCTAATTCAACATTCAGCAATATATGTTTTCATTATCAACACACTACACAAGTTTTCATGCAAGAAAATGTGAAAAACTAAAAGAGATATCAAACCTTCACCCAAAGAGCTTTAAATCCTCTTCTTAGCTTCCTTTTCTTCCAACTTTGAGTTCCCCTCTCTTATACATAATAACTCTTAGAAATCATCTAAAATATCACAAAAGTATGAAAATCAAGAAGGGCTACTTACTTGGATAGAGTTCTAGGTTGAATGTAGTGTTTAAATCACATGAAAATGGATGGAGAAAGGAAGGAGATGAAGAGAAAGATGAAAGGAGATGAAGAGGAAGAGGAAGATGAAGAAGACGTTGAAGATGAAGATGAAGAAAATGAAGAAGGCAAACTGAAATGGAAGTCTCGTGTAGTCCAAATTTATCTTTGATTGTGTGTTAAAAATTACCAAATAGTACCTATATTTTCCATATGTTACATTTTAATACCTAAACTTTATATTTTAGTGCAAGTAAGTCCTACTCCTTATACTTTGATCTTTTTGTTTCATTCAAGTAAGTCCACTTCTTTTACTTATTTAAGTTACATCCCATTCTACCCCACTCTGGATTTAAATGGCTTGAACCGGGTTCTTGTTCGGCTCAACTCGACTCGACTCTATGCAACGATTCGATTCAGTAGGATGTTACAGACTCAAAGCCTTGCAAAGAGCTTGGCGATGAGGAAAGGATGATGCTAGAAGTTCCCAAATCGATACTCGAGCTTGCGTCTTTTTTAGCTGTGAGAGTACCGGGTCTTCCTTTGGTTCATCCATCCTTTGGTAAGGGTTATTTGGGATTTTGTCCAAGACTAATGGTTCATATTGTCTCCCACTCCTGGTTATGGCATCGAGTTCCTCAGTCAGGTCATTCAGGTCTAGGACACAGATTTCGTTCATTCCCAGGAATAGGTCGAAAGGATCGATCAATTCCTGGTCAGAAATAATAGCATTCACCCCGTGATTTGGTAAGGGATTAGTGCTAATGTTTGGTTTACTTCTCGGAATAATTGAACCATTGTCTACCAAGTCCTGGATGCGGTTCTTAAGCGTCCAGCATGCTTCAGTCTTATGCCCATGTGCTTGGTGGTATTCACAGTATTCATTGGCTTTGAAATTCCTTGGTAAGGGGTTGGGTGGTGGTCTTGCCTCCAAAGGTTTGATGTAGTTTGCTTTGACAGCTTCTCGGAATACCGAAAGGATTGGCATCCTGAGATCAGTATATGTTCTTCTTGACTGATTGCCATTTCGCATGTTTCCCATGTTTCCCACACGTAAAGGATTCGTGGGGGTGATGCTTGCCACTTCGTGGACTTTTCCGGGCTGGCTAGGTTTTTTGTATCTCGAGGTCCCCGGGTCTTCTTTCAATTGTCCCATTTGAAGTAAATCTTCTACCTTCGTAGCAGTGGCAATGAGCGACTGGAACGATGGTAGGTATTGAGTTTGTAATTGGTGTTGGTAGACAGGCTGTAGGTTCTTTATTATTATGTCCACCTGTTCTTGCTCAGAAGGTCGGTTAATCATTTGGGCGGCCTTGGCTCTCCACCTCGTAAGGAACGAGGAGA
>NW_028322497.1:0-22752 GCF_041381405.1 Jatropha curcas | reverse complement strand
CTATCCAATAAAAAATACGCACGTGTCACTAAATCTTAAAAAAAAAAAAAAGTAATTATTTCAAATTCTTGACCATGCAAAATGGCTAAATCATTACACGGTAATCCATTTCTCTACGTATTTGTTTATTTCCTTGCAGAAAACTTCCACACCAACTGGCTTTAAATATCGCTTGCTTTGCTTATCACTTTACATAAAGAGTCTTTCCTTCAACAACATAACTCTGCCTTTTCTCAATATATACAACGCAAACAAAGAAAGAAAAACACAAATCGGATCGTCTGAAATGGGGAAAGACACCAACTGGTCTCTACTTAGCCGCCTTAAGACGGCGGTGAAGAAGGTTAAGATCCTACTAAATCTCGACATCAACCGGTGGCGGCTGGTGGCTTCGTTTATTGGCGCTTCTTCTCCAACGAAGAAAAACCACCGGCTTAGCTTCAATGAAAGACCGGGATTAAGGGCTTGTACGAATGATGATGATGCAGAATCAGAATATTCATTTTTTTCTCCTTCTTCTTCTTCAAAAGGGCTGTATAGAACTATAAGCTATCCTTCAGATCAAGATGATATTGATAATCGAGCTGAGTTATTTATTGAAAATTTTCGCCGGCAACTGCAGATTGAGAGGCAGATTTCTTTAGAGCTTAAATATTTACAAGGGAATAGTAATAGCTTCAAATTGAGGTCTCCATGATTATATTTTTGAAGCTTGATTGATTGAAGTTTCTGCTGCTGCTGGTGATGGAGCCTGTGTTTTATTAGAGGGTTTCCTGCTCTGCATTTTCTATTTATCAAGAACTGGATTTTCTGCAAAGAAACGACGGAAGGAAATGCAAGGATGTGTCGTGCGCACCCTCAACCGTTGGATGGGAATGTGCACAGAATCAACCGCTGGATGAGAATACTCAACAAAAATGTATTTTTGGTTGTTATTTTTATCTTTTTTTTTTTTTTTTTTCATTTTTGAATGTCAGATTATGGGATTGTTTTGCATATGTAATCCATTTGGGGATGGTTTGATTCTTTATTATTTTTAATTGTTCTATTCTTTAATTTGTACATGGGTTCCTAATCTCTATTGTGTAAATAAGGAAAATGAAATTAATATATATATATATATATATATATATATATATATATATATATATATATATATATATATATATATATATATATATTTGTAGGTTTTGGATTGTGTATATTAATTATTACAGGTCTCTTATTTTTCCTCGATTCTGTTTTATTAGTAATCTTTGTATATCCTTCTCAAAAAAAATAAAAAAATCTTTGAATATCTTTTTATATATCTATCTATATGATGATGTGGAGAAACTTATTGATGACATGGCATTCTGTTATTTCTTAACTTTTTATTATTTTCAACTTAATTTTTTAATTTGAAGAAAGTAAATTATGAAACTATTAATTAATAATCGTTTAATAAATTTATTTGCATTAATGAAAACTCTTTTTTTTTTTTTTGGAATAATTAATAATTCATACAACAAATTTTTTGGATTAATAATAAATTTTTTAATTTTTTTCGTTTTAAAGAATTGTATTTGCTTTTTTATTTAATTATCTATGTCTATTTAGTAATTATATTTTTATTTTTTTAGATTTTTTTATTTATAGTCACTTGCATAACTTAATTCTTTGATATACAAATTTTTGATACTATCTTTTCAACCGTTATGTCTATTTATATTTCTACTCTATTTATAAAAATCAAGCTGCGTTTTCAATCTTAGATAAAATTTTTATGGGTTGGTTAAATATTAATTTAATCAAATAAAAATATTGAAAAAGCTTTGAAATGATCGAAGAACTGAAGAACATAGTTTGTCGTTGTTGTGGCAGACCACTAGGCTCCATGAGACGTTCGCCGTTTAGTCAAGGGACGAGAATTCCATGACCTTTTGACTACATCGCAACTCTTCTGGGGATGCGGATGGCCGTCGCTTGCTGGCATTACAGCCTTTCACTATCACCGATGATAAGGTTTTAACAAAGAAAAACGATTTTGGAGAAGATGATTCATTTTGCATTTTGGTCTCTTATTGTTTTTCAGTTTTTCAATTTGAATTATAAACCTTTTAATTTGTTCAATTAGGTCATGAAATTAATTTTGATTAGATATAGAAAAATTATTGCAATTCCATCAAAGTTAATCAAAATATATAAAAAAAAAGCCTCACCAATTCTATAAAACTCCGCGTAGAATTTTAGTGGAATCTATAGAAATCTTTCAATTCTATCAAACTCAACAATTCTTTTAAAATCTAACACAACCTTAATTTAATACACCCCAATATACTCTTTTTTTCTTTTAAGATTCTCTTCCAAAGAATTTTTTTTTTTTTTTTTTTTTAAGTTGGCTGGCATTTACGTGCTTGTGTGTAATTAATATTTGTTAGAAATTTTTCTGTAATACTAAGTGTATATGTATTACATGATATAAGTAGAAATTAAATGTAAAAGTTATCGAAGCAAAATCCCACTTAAATATTTAAGTTATCGCTGCATAAAATATATTTAAATCCTTTGAAATTACACGCACATAAATTCCTGTAAAAATAAACAAAATAAAAATAAAGCTAAGCTAAATATAAAATGAAAATGAAAATGAAAAAACAAAACCGAGTAAACATCTAAAACAAAGTAATGAAATTTCACCATGTTATTCTTTCAACCGACAATACATTGAATAAGTTAAAATAAGGAATTAAGCTAAGCTTCATAGAAAGAAATTTAAAAATTTTATAAAAAAAGAAAAGAAAAATAAAATAGTGAATAAAAAGAAAATCTTGAACTTTTTGTTTGTATATCACCATATATAAATATTCAAATTCTTAATCAGCAAAAAAAATACAATTTTTAAAAGCTAAAACCACTAATACATCATCCAAATTCTTTGAATTTTAAATCAAAATAAAAAAAACATATAAATAGTCTTTTCTATAATAAATTCAATATAATCATACAATAATAGATTGAATTTGAAGATCTCAAATATTATCGACTTAAAAATATTCAACTTATCATAAGAAAAAAAACTAAACTTGAGTTTTTATAATTTACTCAAAAACTGAAACTAATCATTAAACAAATCAAAAGAGAAATAATAAATAAATAAAAGACATTACTTATCATCTTATCTTATGGTTTTTAAACTGTATTTTATAATGTGTATTTTTTTAAACACGTTATTTTTTTAACATTTTTCAAATTATTAAAAATTTAAACATACTATATTTGATTTGAAGTTTAGACTACATAAAAATAAAAATTTTTATATTTGTAAATTGAAAAAAATTTAAAGATTTAGATATTGTATTGTTTTCCTATCACATATTTGCTTTCTACAAAAAAAATAAATAAATAGCATATTTAATTTGAATTTAAAAACTAATAAAAATCTTTTTATATATATGTAAATTATAAAATTCTAAAAAATATAATTGAAATATTTAAATTTTTTATATTGCCACGATTAATGAATTTAAAACTCACAAAAATGAAGAAGCAATTCATTATTGAAAAGTAAATGATGGGAGAGAAAAATGAATAACAAAAAGAGAAATACTCAAAAATTCACAAAAAAAAAAGATAAATCAAGTACTCAATCTCTATACAATCTCATTTTTTAGAAAAAACGTCACGTCATCGTTAGAGAAAATCCATTTATTCTCTTTTATTTATATATATATATATATATATATATATATGATAATGATATTGATTCAAAGTTTAATTATTCCCTTTTTATAACTTGGGTTAATTATTAAACATTCTCAAATTGATAACCATCATAACAATTTCAAAATTTTGTCCTCTTGTAGTGCTTTCACGTTGAATTAATGCTCAAAATGTCAAGAAGCTTCAAGACATAAGGATTCATATTTTCAATACCTTGTTTATGTATATAAATAAACTATAATTAACTAATCAGATGGTGATCTGGTTGGTCTTTTCACTTATGTGATAAATGAAAAGTCTTGAATTCGAGTTCTTTCGAACATAATTATTTTCACGGCTTCCCCTGTTACGTAGCCCGTCGAATTATTTCGCATGTTAAAATCTAATATTTCCCTTTTGACCTGCAATATTATATGGAATCAAGTTAATTATATATTTATCTTGTTAATTATATAAAGATTTTAATTGCCTTAATAATTTTGGCTGCTTCAAAGATAATCAATTGTTAGATCTGGCTTTTGGTTATTAGTCCTTAGTAGTTTATAGTATCTCATAGGGTCATACATGTGAAGCTATGAGTCCAAGAATGAGAAGCACGTGATTAGCCTAATGATTCTCCTTAAAACAAGGGACATATAAGTCTTTCGTTGTACTGATCATGTGGTTCTCACATCATTTTTAACCAACTAAAGTTGTTTCTTTAGCCATTCCGCAACCCCCAAAATCCATTTAGCCGAGCCATGTCGACAAAACAGTTGGAGCAGATTTTAGTTCAGCTAATTTATACGGTCAGAGAAAACATACCAAGTGTTCAAGTAACATTTGGCTGTGCATAAAATTTTTTCGTATTAACTGATAGCTAACGAAAATTTAAGGGTTAAATTGAATTTTAATGATTTATTCATACATAAATCATATACATTGTGCAAATAAAATAGACATAAAAATCTCAATGATATTTATAAAAAATTATAATTTATCTTTATTTGTTTTAATTTTTTTTTCAAATCATTTAGTAACTTTTCAATTTTTTCATGATTGATATACAAACTTTATAATAGACTATGATAGTGATGATATCAATTTCTTTGGATTTTTTTTTCATTCATTAGAAGATCCAAGAGACTAAAGAATATTCTGGGCTATACAATAAAAGTAGTTGTAATCTTTCATTTACTCACCAAATTAATAAAAATTCTTCTAATTGAAAAGTCTCCAACTTAAAACTTCTCATTCCACATATAAGTGAGAAGAGAAGACTAATCATATTACACCTGATTGACTTTGAAAAATTATTTTATTTATAGATGAGCATTCGGTTTGATCAATTCAATTCGATGAATAAATATTTGGTTAAAAAAAAAATTAGATTTTTGGTGATCAGTTAAAGATTCAATTAAAGAAAATTAGTTTAACCGAATTAATTAAATTAATCGACTCCCAGAACTACGTCGTTTTGATTAAGTAGATAATAAAATTAAACATTAAAAATATTTTATTTTTATTTTGATTTAATAGTGATTAAAAATTTTGATTAATTTTTAGTTCGATTAAATTGGTTAATCACAAATTTCAATTAAATTCGATCAATTAACTAAGTTTTCATTTTCTTTAACTACGGTAAGGTTCATGATCAAAATTAATTCAGATAAAACGATTTAATTAAAAATATTACTCGAATTGGGCGAATTGCTGAATGCTCACCCCTAATTTTATTAGAGGAAGAGGTTTTGGGAAATTATATCTATATAGATCTCAAATGAAATAATTTCAGTTTAGGAAATTGATTTATTTAAGGAAATTGAACTTCCAAGTATAAACACCTGAAACCTAATCATATTCCTAATCAATATATAGAAAGCATAAAATTAAAATTAAAGTTTTGAACAAAAGCAAAAGAATCAAAGTTCAAAAGGTTTCTTGAATCATTATAAAGCAATTGCAAAGGAGAATTACGAGGTCAATGGTATTGCTTGTTATTCAAGTACGGTGAGCCATACTTAAGCTTAAGGTCTTCAATTAGATTCTATGTGTGTTCATGCATATGCAAAAATACCTAAAATTAAGACAACTTGACCAAATCACTTCATATATTTTCAACTTTAGGCTCAATTCCACCATCCTTCATCAGTAGTGTCCGTAATTCTCTGCACTTCTTTGGTATGGAAATTGAAAATAAGATCCACATAATGCACCCTCGTTGAAGGAACATAAGTGGTCAATGTGTTGAAAAGACTAAAAGGCCCTAAATATTTAGGGTCGAGCACTCGGTTGACTTGGTTTATACCGAGTCAAACCAAAATTTTTTGTAGGGAAACTATATTGAAATTATTCAGTTTAGTTTTTTGGTTTTGGCTTAGGGTCTGTTCGGCAAAATTAGTTGTTCTGATAGCTGTTAATTGTTTAAAAAATGTTTAGTTGTTAGTTGTGTTAAAAGTGTTAAATTGTTAATTGTTTGAACAATTTTTATGAAACGCTAAAAGTTAAATGTTACACGAATTAATTTTTTGTAAAATGCTACCTTAACCTTTAAAAACTAGTCCAAACTCTATATTACCGAATACTATAAAAAATAGTAATCAACATTTTAATTAATTAAAACTATAAAAGCTATTTAAAAAGTTGGCATCGAATACAACCTTAATTTTTTTTTTTTAATAAAATTAGATTGGTTTTAGAGTTTACAAGTTTTTTGGATTTTGTATAATAAAAATTGAATCAAACAAAAAAAATTAGATGTTTCTATTTGAACTAAAATCTAACCAAATTTTTATAAACTAAATCAAATTAAACTAATCAATTCAGTTCGGTTTGGTGGGTTTATAGCATGATGATGAACCCGATAAGTATCACACGTAAAAAGCCCTCTTTACCAAGGACATAAGTGTAAATCCAACCTTGACACGTTATTTTTCACATCGCCTTCCTTAGAGGAATAAAAGTCTAAGTGGATTGTCTAAATAGCACGGAATTGCCACCTTATACTTTGTATTTAAGAAACTTTCAAGCAAAAAATTATTAATATCGCTTGATTTTCAAACCCTCTATACCACCATATGCACATGCTAGCCTTAAACCATACCATTCTCCGATCACTTAAACTGTTCAAAAACCTTATAACAATGAACCACAAAAGCCCCGACCGGCGAAGATTCATTCTCCCCTCTTTCTTCTTCATCTTCTTCCTTTGCGTATTAGCTTCTATAAACGAAGTTCGATTCGACAGCTTATTGAGATTAGGTAAAAGTGCTCTTGCCTATAATGTTCCATCTCAGGTCTCTACTAACTCAACTTCCGACGAAGTTCGCATTTTAATGGGTATTTTAACGCTTCCCGACCAATACCAACGCCGCCATTTTCTACGGATGATATACGGAACACAGTCTCCAATAGGTGCAAAGATTGACATAAAGTTTGTTTTCTGTAATCTAACGAAGGAAGATCAGAAGGTACTGGTTGCACTTGAAATAATGCGTTACGATGACATTATTATTCTCAACTGTACAGAGAATATGAACAAAGGTAAAACCTATACCTACTTTTCAAGCTTGCCTGAGATGTTAAACGACACTGATAGGCCTTACCCTCCTTACCATTATGTGATGAAAGGAGACGATGATGTTTATTTTAGGCTAGAGAAGTTAGCAGAGTCTGTAAAGCCATTGCCGAGGGAAGATTTGTACTATGGTTATGTTATTCCATGTTCAAGCATGGACCCGTTTAAGCACTATATGGCTGGAATGGGATATATGGTTTCTTGGGATATTGTAGAGTGGATTAGGGTTTCTGAAATTCCAAGAAACCATCTGGAAGGACCAGAGGATAAAGTTTTTGGGGATTGGATAAGAGAAGGGCATAAAGCTAAAAATAGGTTTAATGGAAAGTGGTCTATGTATAATTATCCTGAGCCTCCGACAGGATGTTCACATGAGTTTTGGCCAGACACAATTGCAGTTCATGCATTGAAGAATCAAGAAAAGTGGGTTAAAACATTAAAGTATTTCAATGTTACTGATAATCTTAAACCTTCTAAATTATACCATATACCTTAAATTAAATATATTTATATTTACCCAGATTAAATTTTACAATTTAAATGCTGGGTAATTGTTTTTGTAATTTATATTCTTTTTCTTTCTCTTTTTTAATTTCCTGGAATTGATGACTTTGAGAGTCAAAAATGTAATAGAGGGGGCATAATTTGATGACCCATGAATGAATATGATTCTTTCTACATAACCTGTTAATTTCTGTGTTTTAATCTATTTATTGTTGATTTCTTCTGACATGCAATAACTCATTTGTGCCACTTCAAATTTTTTAAATTTCAACAATTAAAAGTTTTTAGTTTATGATTAATTCATCGATCCAGATTGATATTTTGCATTTTTGTAACTAAAAACTATATATATATATATAAAATTGATTTCAAGTATCATATTTGTTTATGAACCAAACTGAATTAAGAATTTTAATTTATGGGAAAACAAAATTTCAAATCAAGCTAATTGAAAATTTATAAAATTGAACCTTTTTCAAATCAGAACTGTATATAGCTCGCCATAAACAGTCATACTATCACCAAATAAGGTAAATTTTTATGCAATTAATCAGAAAGTGGGTTAATTCAAATCACTCTAAAGAGTCTAGTCTAGTACACTAATGATTAATAGAAAATGGAATATATTCAACCAACACTACCAAATCATAGTATTTGGACATGGCCGACCTAAGCTAGTGCAAAAGCTACAGTATCTCCCTCGACACATGGTTGAAAATGATGAAACATATCATCTTCGTATTTGACAACCCGAAATAGCACCATTTATGAGAATGCCTACAGAAAGAATTATACTATTGCTGCCTGTCAAGTTAACATCCCATCAACCCAATCTCACAGCAACAGCAACAAATTACTGCCTAAGAGCAAAGTAGAAATTCTGAAATATTGCCAGAGCAGAAACCTCAAATTCCTCTGCCAGAGCATCTGACCGACTTAGAATATGACTGATAAAGCTGCAGGTATAGACAAAAACCCAGTGCTAAGGACAAGCCTGTCTAATTCTACAAAACTGCAATTTAGAAGCAATCCCACATATCTCATCTTTTTACTCCACTATGCCTGATACACCAATGGGCTTCACAGTTCCTGAATATCTTGGCGAAACAGAACCTCCTTCCCAAAGGTAATTCTGCAACATATAATAACAAAGTTATACTTTCAAATGCTGCTGCAGCTTCAAGAAAAGCAAGCCAACTAAAGAGAAATATTTGCTCTTTCCCTTAGCACAAGGGCAAATTGAGATGTCATAAAATAGAACATGTTCAAAGAAACTGTCACGACACGTTTACTGTTAGTTTCAAGAAGCAAAAAGCAAGTTCATAGAAAAAGCAGTCTCAAATGAATTCTCCAGAGAGAATAAATATTATCATTGACCATAGAGAAAAACCTTCTGGTGACACTTTATTTGATAGAGAAATAAATATTATCATTGACTATTGGAACAACTTCTGCTGATACTTCAAGTTATAAGATAGCCCTTGCTTGTCATGAGATGGTAGGAACTCCAGTAAATACTCACAACCTAAATTAACTCGGCTTGTTTATCCAACCAACATTACAGCACAACAAAAACCTAAAAAATCAGATGTTGAGGAAACCGCTTCGCTTCAACCAGATTTCATGTGCATCTATCCTAGCAACAATGAGCGTTCAGAAGACATCCTTGTACCTGCTATTACAATCATATTGCTATCAAAATAAAGGGCCAGTTCAAATCAAAAACCTCTACTCTAAAGTCAATGAAACACTCAAATTGGAACCCTTGATAGTCTCAGATTAATAAGCTGCTTTTGAAATATTTTAGTATCCTGTATAATACACAAAATTGGTTGATGCCTTCTATTTTTCTTTAACACATTCTATAGTTTTTCCACTCACTGGTTGTAGAAATTCTCAGACATGATCATATTTTCTAATTTTGCTAAATCAGATTTTGTTCTTAAGAAGTGAAAATGTTTTCCATGGAAAATAAAAAACCAGAAAAGTGTTTCCATAAGTAAACAGGCTTACTTGTCCTGAAATTATTAATTCTCTAATCTCTGCAGTTGAGGAAATGGAGGAAGAGCAAAGAAATCTCTGCAGCTTGCCCCATGTTTCTTGGTTAATTGAACAGCTTCTCAGATCTTCCAATTAGCGGAGCATTATTTATCAAACCTGTCTAAATTTGGCTCACTTAAAAATTTCTGAGTAGACTACAATTTTGGTCTTCTCCATGGAGGACAAGCTTTAGATAAGTATTTAATTGTTGGTTTCAAATGCCAACCTGGGCATTTTTCAATCCGGCTATTATTGATAATTAGTGATACTTTTCATCCACAAGACCAGCAAATTTGAATAAGCATTCATTTTACAGTTTTGAAATCTCAAAATTCATGTGGATTGACCCTAAAATCTGCTGAATATGTGTCTAAAAAGGTAGATTTTGAAAGCCTGGTGAGACTAAACTCAGTAGTTACACTTCTCAAGGACCATGGATTCACCAATTCCCACGTCTCTAAAATTGTTGAGCAATGTCTTGAGATGCATTTAGTCATGCCAGAAAAGGCAATCTTGAGCTTCTAAATTATGTAGGAGTTGCTAGATAAAACCACTCCATAGCTGCTTCTAGGTAAGACTATAAATGAGTCCAACCGCTCATGAGCAGCTCGAAGCTTGGCTCTGAAAAAGCTTGTTCAAGTTCATTCAATAAGCTTAACGAGCAAGCTCGAGCCTGCTTTTCGAGATTGTTTAATGAATAAAACAAGACAAGCCAAGCACAAGCTCCGGTTCGGGCTTGTAAAGGGGCAAAAAAATTTTTTTTTTTTCCGCTGTAAAGTATAAACTGTAAACAAGCAGACTCAGCTTGAGCTCAATAGAGCTCTGTTTGACTTGACTCATTTACAGCCCTATTTCTAGGAACCCAAATATATCATTTTGGGATCCCTAGAATGCTGTGCACTCCACATTAATCATATCCTCAAAAGCATACTTGTCTTTGAAAAAAAAAAAGTATTTACAACTTTGAGAAGCGTGGCAACATTTCCGATACAGGCATAGCTTTACAAAATTTCTGTAAATTTCTCACCTTGAGAGGGCTTAGTATTATCATTCAGTTGTGTGCATACAAGTTGGCAAGTTATCTAGACGGGTTCAGAAGACTATGGAAATGGGATTTGACTCTTCAAAGTTTAAATTTGTTAGACTCTACAATTCTTTTCTCCAATGATGCACTGAGTACAAAATGGATGCATAAAGGAGGTGAGCTTGTATGAAGAAGTGATTAAGCATCCAGTCCGAACTAGGTTCATCCATAGATAGATACTCCCTCCATCCTAAAATGTTTGTCCTTTTGATTTTTGCACAAAGTTTAATAAACAAAATAGTTATAATGCTACATCATACAAAATATCCCTACTTTTCCAAAATTGTCCTCCTTTAAAACAAAATGATTATTCCTAGAATCTAAAACAAGTTATAGATGAGGGGCATAAAAGGAAAGTAAATATCTCTTAAGTAATTGGACAAACATTTTGGGACTTCTAAAAATGGAAACACAGATAATGTTAAGGGATGGAGGGAGTAATTTTTTTGAAGGAGAGGAAAACGATCTAGAAAGTAAAGCTAGAACTTGGATTTGACCAGTAGAGATGTTGCCATGGGTAACAATCCACTGAAATTATTCTGCATTCAGTGTGGAACAATCATCGATTTAAAAGTGGTTTTTCTAACTTTAGTCCCTGTTGATTTGTTCACTTCTTTTTCCCTTTTTTTTTTCTCTCTCTTTCTCTTTAAAGTACAGAGGATAATATGAACTAGCTTAAGCTGAAGCAATCTTTGGGGTGATAGAGATTAACGTATTAATAAAATATATCTTTCCAATTTTCTGTTCATCTTGGCATAATATCTACCAGCATTTTTCTTCCCTTGACAGAAACTAGAGTGACAATTTAATATCAAGGGAGATTTAACCGGTACCAACTTTTACTTGCATCAATAACCATTTGATTTTAGAAGTAAACTATGTAAAGAAGCTAGCTTTTTTTTTTTTTTTTTTTTTTAGCTACAACATTCTAGTATTTTCCCAAGTCCCACTTATTTTAAAGTGCAGCAGTTATAAGAAGCAGCTAAGGTTAATATAACTATCATGATTCAAATTTAGTCGCTACATTATACCAAAATCACCTTTTTAACTTAATAGTCTATGTAAGACTGATTGTTCGATCTATTTAACTCAACTCATTTCCCTAAATTGATTCGGCATTTTTCTTCCCTTTACAGAAACTGGAGTCACAATTTATATCAAGGGAGGTTTAACAGGTACCAACTTTCACTTGCATCAAATAACTACTTGATTTTAGAAGTAAACTATGTCAAGAAGCTAGATTTTTATTTTTATTTATTTTTTATTTTTATTTTTATTTTTTATTTTTTTTGCATTTTATTTAGCTACAACATCCTAGTATTTTCCCAAGTTCCACTTATTTTAAAGTGCAGCAGTTATAAGAAATAGCTAAGGTTGATATAACTACCATGATTCAAATTTAGTCTCTACATTATACAAAAATCACCTTTTAACTTAATACTCTATGTAAGACTGTGATTGTTCGATCTGTTTAACTCAACTCATTTCCCTAAATTGATTCGTGATTCAGAAATTGAGGGAATTTCAAGTTCAAGCTACATAAAAATTCCACACTTCTTCCAAAACAAATGTAAAAGTAACTAAAGCTTTAAACATAGAACAGAAGGTTTGGCAATACTTACTTGTAATACAACCTCTAAGAAATAATGATGTTACAAAGCAGCACCATTACTGATAGAAGATGCCACATTTCTTCTTACAGGGCGAATTCCTTTCTTCAAATAAGAGGAATTCCAATCCCCACCATCTTGAGCATAGTAATCCATGGGATAATCACCATCATTTGCATCAGCATTTGTACATCCAGAGCATAATTCATTGTCACGCCCGCAATCACAACCACCACAACACCCTGATTTTGCCACCCACCAACCTGGTAAATCCCCAAGTGCAATCTCTGCCTCAAAAGGTGTCAAAAGAGGCTTTTTAAATGCCTCTCCCCAATCAATGGAAAGTCTAGGACAAGCAATCTGAATCCAAGCATCGACAGAATCTTCAAATAAGGCAATCCTAACTGGACTAATTTCTGACATCAAAAAAATTGTATAAGAAAATCCTTTTTCTTTCATTTTCTTCTCTAACCTATCTAAAATCCTTGGATTCCCTTGCCTTCCTAGCGTACCCAACACAATTCCCCAATTCCTAGCTTCCATAGCTCTCTCTATTGCTCCTTTCCTTGTCTCCTTCATTCCTTTATGATCATACTCCTCCAAAAACAATTTACCCATATACGGGTCATATCTAAACGCCTTAAGCCCTGGATTAGCTATCATAAACGCCTCCAAATGGAATCTTCCATCCGCCACAAACACCACAACTGTGTCACTCAAGCTTCCAACAATTGCATTAGAAGAGATTTTCGGTGCCGTACAACCTAGAACCCTCGCCGGCCGATAAGGGTTTCGATTGAGGAATGAAAACTGAAAGGCCCATCCCTTCCAATTCAGGTTTGGCTTCTCGAATAGCCGTCGCGAATTGAATAGTACCGGCAAGAACAATACTCTTTTATCATTTAAATTAAGTCTAATCGTACTAATCAAACGCTCAACATCAACCTTTATATCGACGAAAACGTAAAGGCAAGGGATTTTTGTAGCATCAATTGGGACTAAACAACTATGACCATAATGAATTAAAAGATCCGCACCTAATGCCAAGGCAGAGAGGTCGTCTACGCAACAGGCACCGTAAGTCACGTCGCCGAGGATGAAACAGTGGGAATGCCAGCGAAGGAGGTGAATATGTCAGAGAGAACGAGAGAGTACATAGCAAGCCCTCCGGCAGCTGAAGAGCAAGACGTTGGCTCCGGTGGAGCGAATTCGCCAGACGCAGCTTGTGAATCTCTAAGTTGTAGTTTCGAGGGCAAGAGAGATATGGCGGCGTTTAGAGATGAGTCGTTGAGGATTGAGTCTGGTATTTGGTTTCTGACGAAACGTTTCGGGGTTGGTTTCGGTTTGGTCGCGGTGATGGTGGGTTGGATTTGAATAGCTGGCTTGCTTTGGTCTGTATTACTTTCCATGATCAATCGTGGATTGCAAATGGAGAAACCCTTCTGGTTCTAAGTTCGTTTTCTGTACGTATTATGGTCGAGTGTGGAAACAGTACAAGATGTTGTGGCCATAGTGTCGATAAAAGTGGAATACCAAAATTACCCTTAAACCTACTGTATAGCATGCAAATAAAAATAACACCTGAAAGCATACCTATGGTAAGTGCACGAGCCCTGCCCATACACTCAAAATATATATATATATTATATATAAATAATATACATTTTTTTTTCATCTAATTGGTAAAATAATTTAAATAATATAAACCATAATATTTTATACTTTTATAATCCTCTCTCAGTAGATGGGTATGACATATCATTTTTTTTTTTATGAAATTGAAAATAGCTTATGTATTATTAGAATCACAGATCGAACATCATAAGTTAAAGATAACGAATTTATAATCAATTCCAATGAACCACACATAAAACTTGAAGCCCGATCTAGCGTATGAGCTATCAGATTTGTTGATTCTTTTTGATAAAGAACGAAGGCAATGCTCTTGATTATAGACACATCCTAGGGTATGCAAGCCTTATCGAATCATGAAGAAGCAAAGGGCAAATGCCATGATTTTTATAAAACTAAAAGACAAAGAACTAAACTAATTAGCAATAGTTTTTACAATCCTCTATTATAATGCCAAGATAAGAATAATCATTCCTCTCACAAACCAAGGCGTGATAGACCTGCAAACAATCTACCGTCAAAATCAATCTGTCATGTAAGAAATGATTCTTTAGCCAAGTGAGAGCTTCTCGTACCCCCATTACTTCTGCCATTTGTGGATTAGAGGTTATACCAATATCTCTCATATTACCACCAACAATAAGGCTCCTGTTATTCCTTACAATCCACCCAACACCCGCCTGTCCTGTAGCCATATCATATCTGCATCAGCCATATCATATCTTGCATTCACGTTACACTTTTATTCATGTTGTGGTGGCTGCCATTTTACTACTAGCAACACATGATTATCATTTAAAATCGAGCTTTATGCCTCACCGCCTCGCTACTGTCCATTCATGCAAGAACTGTCCGAGCTCGACCAATAACAATTGCAGTTGAAACTTGCTTTTATCTCCATATACAATACTATTCCGTGCCAACCAAATTTTCCATGCAATCATTACCACTTCACACAGCTGCTCGATACCACATTTAGATAGGAGAAAACTCAAACCAGTCGTGAATGCTAGCTACAGACCCTCACCCATCCTATAGTAGAGAGCATCCAACATTCTTTCGCAAATGGACAGGTTACTAAACAATGTAAAATTGTTTCCATCTCCAGATTTCACGTTGCACAGAAACTATTTGTTTGGATTCTCTTCGTGGCTAGAACACACAAACAGGTAGGATACCGGACAAGACCCTCCATATTAAATTAATCGCCTTTGGTGGCATGGGTAACTTCATATCCTTCTTCTACTCTATCCTGAGAAAATCTTGAAACATGTTGTGATTGATTATACAGAGCCCTATGAGAGATCGGGCTTTTTATTTAAAGGAAGGGGCCTATGTTGTAAAGGTGGCAGACGAGAGTTTTTTTTCCACCATTTACAGGTTTAGCATTCCCCATAGCTTTAGTCCCCGTATGTTTAGTGGTCGAGTGCGGTTGTTAAGGCTAATTCCCCGAAAGAGTTGCTCCCTGCTAACAGCTCTTTGTCCGATTCTGTTCCTATTTCCTGCTCGATGAGGTGAAAGTAGTTACACCGATAGTACGAGTAAGGATGCTTCTTTCTTCGCGAGATTTTGACATGAATACTGAGACGAACTTGCAATAGCCGCTCTTCACCGTATACATGCCTTTCAAATCATATTGCCACATCCAACCATCTTCGCATGATTGCCATCATAACGAGACCCTTTGAACCAACTAAATCTCCAGCCAAGTAATAGTGCACTCAAAGTCTCCATACCCCACCTGCTACCACTCTATTATCTATAAGGTCCACAACATAAATTTCCTCCATTCCAGTATTATTAGGATACTGGATATATGGAGAGTTTACATCCGAAAGCCAATGATTGTTTATTCATTCCCAATCCTGCGCCTGCATCCTTGAATCAGAAGCGGTTGTCCATCCATGATTGATCGCCAGATATAACTAGGATTCAAAAATATTTTAGGTAATTGTTTTCTTCAAAAATGTTTGTGGATTTGGAAATATTAAAGAATAATAAATGAGTATTTGCTAATTTTACTCTTTTTATTTCAAACAAAATAATTATTTATACAATTTTCTAAAACTATTCTAATCAAATTAATAGTGTTAAATAAAATACTTAATCACTTAAAAAAAATTAAACGAGATGCATCTGTTACTAAAGAGAGTAGCTTTTAGTAAAAATTTGATTTAATCAAGACAAAATTAAAATTAAAAGGTCACTTATGAAATTAAGCTAAGGAAATTTTTTGGATTTAAATAGAAGCCCTAATCGGCCTTTAAATCCATAAAATTCAATTTTTTTTTAAGAAAAATTATAGAATTAAATTTAAGAAAAACTTAATGCATATTATGATTTTATCTTTAGATATCCCATCAGATGATTTACTCGATTATAAATTATCATTCTAAATCACTATGTCTATTTGTCAGACACCGCATCAATCCTTTAGTCAACTCTCAACATAGATTTTTTATAACATTATTTGGTGATGATGAGAGACAATAGAAAAGTCTTTATGTAAATGAAAATTCATAGCTCCATCCTTAAAATGCGAAAGAAATCATCCTATACTATCGTGAAGATACCAATTACCGGAGCTTGAATTTTATTTTGTTGATGCTTTCCCCCATAAGTTATCGCCTTTTTATGGATATCAGTTTCTTGTAAAGCAAACAATTATTTTACTACAAGAACCTACACAATCCAAGCAACTAAATATATATATATATATATATATAGAAATTATGAAACCTTTTACATCTACACAAGGATTAAAATTAATTGTGTTGGTGAAATGGTTTTCTCTTTATGAAAGGCACCATTTTTTTTTAAGATAATATATTAAAATTTCATTAAAAAATTTCAAATCAACGCAAATACCATCGGGAGGACATAAAAATTTAGTGATGAGATTAAAAATTTAAAATCTTTTTATAATGTATATGATTCAGCTTTTATAAAAAGAGTTGGTTGTTGGTTATAATAACTTTTTGACGGTTGGGATGACATAGAAAAAGAAAATTTCACGTTGACTCTCTTTGCGAAATTAACAATTACTTAACGGCGACGTTTTAACCCCACAAAATAAACAAGAAACTTTCGCAACCTTAACACGATAGCAAATCGAAGAGACCCAAACCACCTTTCTGCGAGATTTCGATATTCTTCTCCAGATACTCGACTCTGACTCCACTCATAAATTTTTCATCACTTTCTCGAGAAAGAAAACCTACACTTCGCCAAGAAAAAAGGAAATGTCGCACAGCGACACAATCCCTCTTCATGCGTCCTCTCAGTCCGACATCGATGAGATCGAGAACCTAATAAACGCCAGCGTTCAATCTGGCCCAGCAACAGTCCTCCCGGCTCGCCCGCCAAGCCCGCCGCGAATCCCCGTCTCTTCCTCTCCATTCATCCCGTCGAATCTCCCTCCACCTCCTAAAACCGGCCAGAAGCCGTCGTCTGGACCTTCTGCTCCCACGGCCCCACCTCCACCGCCTGTCAACTCTGTATCGAATATTGGCGCCTCCGGATTCGGCTCGGCTCCGAATACGTTAACAGAGCCTGTCTGGGATACCGTCAAGAGAGATCTGTCAAGGATCGTCAGTAATTTGAAGCTGGTCGTGTTTCCAAATCCCTTTAGAGAAGATCCAGGAAAGGCTTTGAGGGATTGGGACCTGTGGGGCCCATTTTTCTTCATCGTGTTTTTGGGGCTTACTCTTTCATGGTCTGCTTCGGTGAAGAAGGTGAGTGACTTTCATATTTTCTTAATCTCTTTTTGCTTTTGCCTGTTGATATGAAAGATAATAGTTAGTTGTTGCTCTTTTTCTAATTTTTCCTATCCTTACTATTGCAAGCTATTTTTCATTTTCATTCTATATTTTAAATTGGTTAATGGAATCCAAGTCTTTCAACCGCTGCTAGATTATTTTTCTTTGCCGAAATGTGGGTGTTTGCTCTCAGTGAAGTAATGTTAATGTTGGCTATCAATGGCACAACTGTTTCTGTATGTTTTGTCTATGGAGCTATGGGTTTTGCCTTGTTATCCTTTTGAGTGCCCTGTATTGTGTCTGTTAATCCTGTTATGCTTACCTGAGATGTGGCTTAATGGGGAAAAAGGGCTCATAACTGTTATACAGATATTGGAAACTGGATAATTATACTTCTTGATAGTAAATTTTATCATACTTTATGAAGCAGAGAAGGAACTTTTTCTTTAACTCTGCCTGTGGCGTCTTTCATAATTATGCACTTGTTTATTATTTGTCTAATGCCTGATTAACCTTGATCTCTTTGGTGAGTCCTCATATACTTTCATGCTGGAGTCTAGTTCTCAAAAATGTCTGTAGCATCTGTTGTTCTCAGTGTTTTTCTGTGCTGAACATTTATCATTTTCTCCAAGCGGCACTTTTAATTGTATGTACTCGGCTTGGTATGATGACTTACCTTGTCAAAAAGTGAATGATGTGTTGCAAAATGGTATGCTCCATAGTCATCTTACAGCTTCAAGAGGTATGATCTTGATAGGCACTTATTTAGTAGGATTAGGTGTGATTTCTTGAGCTCATGCCTGTTATGCCCATAGTTTCAAATTTCTTTATATCTGCCTCCAATCTTGAACTCAAGTTGCAAGAATTTTGGATTTGGTTTTAACAATGTATTTCAGTTGTGCTCATTGGTTCTTTAATTGTTAACATAGTTATCTCTATAAGATGTCATATTCTGTTCTTTAGTAATCTGTTTTGAGCAGCTTAGAGCTCTTCATTCCATGTTCAGTGATTACAGCCTCTTAGTCTTATATGGTATCATAGAGTTTGAACATTGAGTATCAGATATTTACTCATTAGTATCACGTTTATTAAACCACCAAATTGATGCAGTGCTTTGGTTTCCCAATTTATCTAGCTTCTCATATTAAAATGAGGTTGCTGTTAGCAAGTCAGTTGCTTGAATCTAAACTAGGAATTTGACACTAAATTTGCATTTTCATTTCTTGTTCCTGTTCGACATTTGTCTATGAAACAGTACGCTATTTGTGCATATGGAAGTAGGCTTTCCTAGTAAAGGATCATCACTAAAGGGTATGAATTCTTCATTTGTTTAGGTGTACCTCTCAGGGGACAGGAGTATCTTGTTGTGGTACATCTGTACACGATGCCACTCAGTTCTGGTTTGTGTAAATCGTGTCATAAATGTTTGTTTAATACAACATATAAGCATGCAAATATACACACCTTTTGGTTAAAAACTATAATTGAACTGGTCAGTTTGGTCAATCATTTTTTGTAGAAACGTTTTTTCTATGTTCTTTTTGGCCTACCCTTTTAGCTAGAAAGGTTAAGGCTACTGATCTAGCAAAGCAGTGAGAAAAAAGAGCTTTCTACGGATATTCTAAGGTTCCAAAGGCTCAAATAGTTTTAGTTCTAACGGGGTAAACGGGTTCATATTTAAATAGTTGAGGAATATCTTACAAGAAGAAAATTTTAGAATTTGAGATACTTTATGGTTTCAATTAGATGTAGATTGGGTTTGCAATTTTCAGAAAGTGTATATACTCATGTCTAAAAGTGTTTTTAGACATTGTAGGCAACAGTCCTTCAGCTTCAAATAATCCTAAAGAGAGCTAAAATGTTTAAAATTGTTGCAGAACTGTTCTTCATTCCCCAAAAAAATTTGATTTATTTAATAGACTTTTTATATTATGAATCTCATGGTGCACGCCAATGGCAGCATGTGTTAAGCTGAACATGATGAGGTATGACAGAAACTGGCAGTATAACAAGGATTCTGACGGTAATCGGTGTAGTGGGTTTGCAAAGCTTATTGGCTTGTGCTTTCTTTTATTGGTGCTGAATTTGGGGTATCTATCATGAGTTGCTCTAGGCTTGGGAGGTGGGATTTGCTTTTGTTCCTTTAGAGATTGATAATATGTCAGTTTTTGAGCTCCAATGAAGACAGGATGAAGTATCCATGTGCACAGATATTTTAAACAGGACCTGTCTGTGATGTCTGAATCACACATAGCAGACTGGGTGGCTGACCTTGCTTTTCTCTTGCATCCCCAACCGTGTTTCCAAGATCCCCTACTCCGAGGTCTAACACCCTTGCTTAGCATCTCAATTTGTTGGGACTATTACCCTGTTGTGACCTGGGCCCCCCGGCCGGGGGGGGGGGGGGGGAGGGGGGGTTGTGGGATGCTAGCTGAAACCTGTTAGGATTTGGACTGCTATAAGGAAAATATTAACAGACCCAATCTAAGAACTAATGACAAAAACCAATCCATCTAATGAAAATTAGCAATGAGAGTTGAATCATAAAATTAAGAAAACCTAATTAAAATAAGATAGACCATGTTGCCTACATTTATCTTGAAGTGCAATTTAGATATCTAAGCATGTTCTTGTATGAGTATTCTGGTTTGCATTAGTTTCACATTTTATGATACATATATCCAGGGCAGAATGTATAAAATGAAGTGGAATTTAAGTGTGTGTTGCATCTTTGTTTATGATCTTGTTACTTAAATTTTATATTCTTGTACTTCCTTTTTGATGGCAATTCTACTTCCGTCAATTGTGATATTCTTACACAATCCACAAATCATGATCTTTCCTTTGATGTTTGAGGGGAGGGAATAGGTTCTGAACTAATGACCTAAAACTGCAAGTGTACCAAGCAAAACCTAGTTGATTACTGTATTGTAATGTGCTTTTCCTTTCTATTGTAGAAAAAAAATATTGCATTTTAACACATTTCATATTGCTTCCCAGTCTGAGGTTTTTGCTGTTGCCTTTGCGCTACTAGCAGCTGGTGCTGTAATCTTGACATTGAATGTGTTGCTACTGGTAAGATCTCTCTTCTCTCTCACTCTCTCTCTCTCTGTCCAGCATGATCAAGAACCTTAATCGCACTGTGCTAACATTTTTCTGTATAAACTGGAAATTAATATACCAAGATACTATTATGCTGAATTTTGGGAACCCTGAAAGTGGTAACCATATTTGTTGTTTTCAGGGTGGACACATAATATTCTTCCAAAGTCTGAGCCTTCTAGGTTATTGTCTCTTCCCTCTTGACGTTGGAGCCCTAATCTGTATGTTGAAGGACAATGTGTTGATAAAAGTGATTGTGGTGTGTGTGACATTGGCTTGGAGCTCATGGGCTGCCTATCCATTCATGAGCACTGCAGTCAACCCAAGAAGGAAGGCTCTCGCCCTTTACCCTGTTTTTCTCATGTATGTATCCGTTGGTTTCCTTATCATCGCCATTAATTAATGCAACAAACCCATCTATATTGCCGAGATTTCCTTAAGCAATTGAAACTCACTTGCAGTACATAGGAATTTTATATGGTTGATTTTTTTTTTCTTCTCATGCTACTATATCTCTTTTTGACCTTATTTTCAACTAAACATGTTATGGAGACTCAAATGTTATACTGGTAAAAAACTTTGGTGTATTTCTATACTTTTTACATGGTGTCGTTTTTGTACCGAGTTAGTAATACTTTTCTCAACATGGAATTGGGTCTTTGATGTTATGAAATCCTATTTCTAAGATTTCTTGTTTCCTCTTAAGTCTTAAGGCTTGTTTGCTGTCCGAGGAATCTGTTTCAGGGGCCCAATCAGGTTCATGTGACAGGCTTGGGAAGGTGGTCAAGTTTTTGACAGGAATCCAATCCATTGGGTCTAGCTGTTGCTTGATTTATTTATACCTCCAGAATGAAAATGAGAATAGAAATGGAATTTCATAATATTAACAGTGGAATACTATTTATTTTTTTTATATTTAAATAGATTAGCCAGGATGTCTAAATTTAAAATTTAATCCATTGTATAGTTCTTTGGTTTTATTTCTGTTTTATGACTAGATCAAATAAAATTTATTAGGATTAGATAGTGTAACAGGGACAAAATTAAAATATTATATAATGAAATTAATATAACATTCCATTAATGATTAAGTAATTATAATTAAATTCTGAAATGAAGGAAACCAGATGATTAAATAGTAATCCATTTCAGTATTAATGACAATGACACATCATTTTGTTTGTCAGGTCACAAAAGGCTGAATCTAATACAAGGCTTGTGATTTAGAATTAGGGTAAAATATAATTAGATTTCTAAATTATGTTCAAATTAACAGTTAGATATATTTAAAAACATAATTATGATATTTTTAACTTATATTTTTTTTGGTCTTTCCGCTCAATCCATAATGGTAAAGAGTTATTTTTTAAAAGTAAAATGTAACATAATCTTTTAAAAAAAAAAAAAATGTAAAATGTAACATAAGTTAGAAATCTCATAATTATTTTTCAAATGTAAAAGAATTTAAGTATTAATTTATTAGCGATTCAACTATATTTTAGCTGAACTATTTTCCTCGCGATTATCTATGCACCCAAAGAGTTACTCTGATTCACATGCTTCGCCAGAGCCACGGGTCCTGAATTATATGTACGAGCCTATTTGTTTTACTCATTTTTCGTCGAGTTTTTATTTTGGTAAGAAGATGTTTCATTTTATCAGAAAATCGGGTAAAAATTTGGCCCTATTGTAAATTACACATTTTAATTATAAAATTTTCAGAAGAATTAAGTTATGTAATTTCAATTCCATCTTTTGTGTATT